>NW_024426552.1:90257200-90259807 GCF_017311325.1 Ursus maritimus
AAAAAAAAAAAAAAAGACACAGCAGAATCTTGGTAAAAGCAGCAAGTTTTGTGGCATTTTAATTTGCCATATACCCCTCACCCTCTCCTCAGTTCCACAGCAGCTTTGAAAATCAGCTCTTCATCACCAGCAGCCTATGAGCTTCCAAAGGGAGCCATGGGTGTGAAGCTCCCATCCTCTGGCAGTTCTCAGGGAACTGTCATAATTTGACCTGACAGTTTAGATGACTTTAAAAGACCTAGTGTAACTATGTTCGAAGAACTAAAGGAAATAATATCTAAAGAACTATTTTAGTATATGTGCTGCCAAAGCGAGCACAATATCTAAAGAACTAAAGAGAACAAAGAAACAATTTCTTCCTAAATAGAGAATATTAAAAAAATAGAATTTTTTAATTAAAAAGTTTCTATAAAATTTTTTTGTGAAGAAAAAGGAACCACACATAAATTCTAGAGTTGAAAAATGAAGTGTATGTTAGAGGAGCTTAGTTGCAGATTGGAGTGGGCAGAAAAACCAACAAACCTGAAGACAGATCAATTGAAATTATATAGCCTGAGGAACAGAAAGAAAAAAGAAGACAAATAAACAGAGCCTTGCAGACCTGTGAAACACCATCAAACACAGCAACATACACATAATGGGAATCCCAAAAAGAAGGGAGAGAAAAGTGTAGGAAGAATATTTAAAGAAATAATGACTGAGGGCACCTGGGTGGCTCAGTCGGTTAAGCATTAGACTTGGTTTCAGCTCACGTCATGATCTCAGGGTCATGAGATCGAGCCCTGCATCAGGCTCCATGCTCAGCTGGGAGTCTACTGATTTTCTCTCCCTCTTCCTCCCCCTCTGCCCTTCCCCCCGCTCATACTCTCTCTCTCTCTCCATCTCTCTCAAATAAATAAAATCTTTTTAAAAAATGACTGGAAACTTCCCAAATTTAATGGGAAATATGAATCTACACATCCAAGAAGCTCAACAAACTCCAACAAGGATAAAGAGATACCCGTACCAAAACACATCATAACCAAACTATCCAAAGACAAAGACAAAATAATCTTGAAAGCAGCAAGAGAAGCAAATCGTGAAATATAAGGCATCCTCCTTAAGATGAATAGCCAATTTCTTATCAGAAACTATGGAGTTCTGAGTGCACCATGACGACATATTCAAAGTGCTGGAAGAAAAGACTATCAACCAAGAACTCTGTGTCCAGCAAAACTATCCTTCAAAAATGAAGGAGAAATTAAGGCATTTTCAGATAAGCAAAAACTGAGAGAATTTATCACTAGCAGACCTTCCCTACAAGAAATGCTAACAGGAGCCCTCATGTAGAAATGAAGTTCCTGGAAAGTAACTGGAGTGTTGACAAAGAAATAAAAAGCACAACAATGGTAACTATATAGGTAAATTAAAAAGACTGTATAGATATATTTTCTTTTTCTAACTTTTTTTCCTCCAATCAAAAGTAAAAGGCAACTGTCCAAAGCAATAATTATAAATGTGTGTTGATGGGTATGTAATTTTAAAAAATCTAATTTGTATGATGATAATAGCATAAGAGAGGGAGAAGGGAATGGAGCTATATAAGATAAAAATTTTAGTATACTATGAAATTAAATTCATATTAATCCAAACTAGATTGTTTGTAATACCCAGGAAAACCACTAATGAAATTACTTTCAAAATATAGTAAAAAAGGGGCTGCTTGGGTGGCTCAGTCAGTTAATGCGTCTGTTTTCAGCTCAGGTCATGATCCTGGGGTCCTGGGATCGAGTTCCGCATCAGGCTCCCTGCTCAGCCGGGAATCTGCTTGTCCCTCTCTCTCTGCCCTGCTCACACTCTCTCTCAGTCTCTCTTTCTCTCAAATAAATAAATAAAATCTTTAAAAAATATATAGTAAAAGAAACAACAAAGAGATTAAAATGTTACACTAGAAAATACCTATGTAACATAAAAGATGGCAGATATGGAGTAATGGAGGAACAAAATAGATATGACACATGTGGAAAACAAGTAGAAAAATGGCAGTAATAACTCCTTCCAGATATAGAATGGATTAAGCTTCCAATTAAGTACGGAGATAAACAGCATGGAGTGTCTTTTGTTTGTTTGCTTGTTTGCTTGTTTGTTTTTAAGTAGGCTCTACACTGGGTGTGGAGCCCAACACAGGGCTTGAACCCATGACCCTGAGATCAAGACCTGAGCTGAGGTCAAGAGTTGGATGCTTAACTGACTGAGCCACCAAAGCAACCCTGGAATTTTTTTTAAAATGACCCAACTATACACTATCAGAGACTCTAGATTCAAGATACAAATAGTTTGAAAGTAGAAGGATGATAAAATATATTCTATACAAACAGTAACCCCTCCAAAAAAAAATAGCTAGAGTGGCTATAACAATACCAGACAAAATAGATCTTAAGAAAAAAACTTTTATGAGAGAGGAGTTAAGATGGCGGAGGAGTAGGAGACACCTTTTTCAGCCGGTCCCCCGAGTCGAGCTGGATAGGTACCAGACCAGCCTAAACAACCACGGAACCAGCCTGAGACGCAGGAAGACGCATCTAGATCTCTACAAATGAACATCTCCAGCGCTGAGTATTGAGGTAC
>NW_024426552.1:90259817-90260559 GCF_017311325.1 Ursus maritimus
GTATTGAGGTACAAAGTGGGGAGCCATGAAACTGCGCACAGATATCGGAAGATAAACGGAAGGGGGAGGAGCCGCCGTGTTCGGGCGCCGGGAAGCGGCAGCCACTTGCACGGGAGAGCGGGCGGACTCGAGGACGGTACCCGCAAAACAGCAGACTGAGACCGTGAGCCGGGTGCGCGCCACCAGGCTTCTCACGAAACTCTGGAATCCCGGTGCGCTCACCAGAAATAGACTGAGACCGGGAGCTTCCGGAGCGCGCGCGGGGCGGCTGGCGGCGTTAGAAACACAAAGGACAGAGACGCGCCGGCCCTGGAAGTGAGGGCTGGGACGCTGGGTGTGGGGCACACATCCCGGGACGCTGCAGGGTTGAGCAGCACCAACAGAAACAGAGTTGAAGTGGCCAGAACATTAGTGGAGAACGGGCCGCAATCCCTCTGTTCTGTGACAGAGGCTGAAATTCGGTCTCTGCTGCTCTGACTCTCAGAAGAGGCACAGCAAACCGCCAGGGAAAGCCGCCAGAGAACAAGAGCCTGGAAATACCGGCTCAGAGAGTGCCCATCCCCATCCCCCCTCGCAGGGGACGCGGAGACTCTACCCAAACAGGGTTGCCTGAGTATCGGCGCGGCAGGCCTCTCCCCCAGAACACAGAAGGCAGCCTGAAAAATCAAGAAGCCCACAACCCGGGCGACTGGGTGGCGCAGTCATTGAGCGCCTGTCTTCGGCTTAGGGCGTGATCCCGGCA
>NW_024426552.1:90265189-90353355 GCF_017311325.1 Ursus maritimus
ATTAAGAAGATGTGGTCCATATATACAATGGAATATTACTCAGCTATCAGAAAGAACGAGTTCTCAACATTTGCTACAACATGGACGGCACTGGAGGAGATAATGCTAAGTGAAATAAGTCAAGCAGAGAAAGACAACTATCATATGATTTCTCTCATCTATGGAACATAAGAACTAGGATGATCAGTAGGGGAAGAAAGGGATAAAGAAAGGGGGGGTAATCAGAAGGGGATTGAAACATGAGAGACTATGGACTATGAGAAACAAACTGAGGGCCTCAGAGGGGAGGGGGGTGGGGGAATGGGATAGACTGGTGATGGGTAGTAAGGAGGGCACATATTGCATGGTGCACTGGGTGTTATACACAACTAATGAATCATCAAGCCTTACATCGGAAACCGGGGATGTACTGTATGGTGACTAACATAATATAATAAAAAATCATTAAAAAAAAAAAAAGGAAAAAAAAAAACTTTTATGAGAGGATACTATGTAATGATAAAAAGGTCAATTCATCAAGAAAATACAAGAATTATAAACATATATACAACTAACAACAGAACCCAAAGTACACGAAGCAAAAACTGACAGAATTGAAGTGAGAAATAGACAATTTAGAAATAATAGTTGGTGTCTTCAATACCCTATGTTCACTTTCGTATAGAACAGTTGGACCAGGGATCAGCACCAAAACCGAAGACGTAAGACTGTAAGTCAACTAGACCTAGCAGACATCTATAGAAGATTCCACTTAATAACAACAGAATATACATTCTCAAGTACACATGAAACATTCACCAGGATAGACCAAATAGCAGGCCATAAAACAAGTTACAATGAATTTAAAAGGAATGAAATCATACAAAGTATGTTCTCTGACCACAGTAGCATGAAATTATACGTTAATAACAAAAGGAAATTTTAGGAATTCACAAATAGATGGAATAACCAAAGAATCAAAGAAGAAACAGGGATATTAGAACATATTTTGAGATGAATGAAAATGGAGACAACATATCAAAACTTGGGAGACACTGTAAAGCAATGCTTAGAGGGGCGCCTGGGTGGCTCAGTCGTTGAGCATCTGCCTTCGGCTCAGGGCATGATCCCAGGGTCCTGGGATCGAGCCCCACATCAGGCTCCCTGCTCTGCTGGGAGCCTGCTTCTCCCTCTCCCGCTCCCCCTGCTTGTGTTCCCTCTCTCGCTGGCTGGCTCTCTCGCTGTCAAATAAATAAATAAATAAATAAATAAATAAATAAATAAAATCTTTTTAAAAATAAAAAAAAAGCAATGCTAGGAGAAATTTGTAGCTATAAACATACCTATATTAAACATAGAAGAAAGATTTCAAATCAGTAACCAAACCCTACATCCTAAGAAACTGAAGAACAAATTAAACTCAAAGATAACAGAATGAAGGAAATAATATAGATCAGAGGGGACATAAATAGAGAATGGAAAAACAATATAATTATGAAACCAAACATTGTTTTTTTGAAAAGATGGACAAAATTGACAAATCTTTAGCTAGACTGACCAAGTAAAAAAACAGACAAAACTCAAATTACAAAAAAAAAAGGAATATAAAAGAACACTACAAACAGTTATGGGTCAACAAGTTAGTTAACCTAGATAAGATGGACAAATTCCTAGAAAGACAAACTACCAAAACTGACTCAACAAGAAATTGAAACTCTGAGTAGATTTATAATAAGCAAAGAAACTGAGTAATCAAGAGTCGTCCTACAAAGAAAAGCCCAGGCTCAGGTGGCTTTGCGGGTGAATTCTACCATCCACAAAAGAACACTGGTTCTTCACAAAGAACACCAGTTCTTCCCGCCCAAAAAATATGGGAGAAGGGAATACTTCCCAGCCCATTCTACGAAATCAATATTGCCTTGATGTCAAAACCAAAGTCATTATAAGAAAAGAAAGCTACAGGGGCGCGTGGGTGGCTCAGTCATTGGGCGTCTGCCTTCGGTTCAGGGTGTGATCCCGGCATTCTGGGATTGAGCCCCACATCAGGCTACTCCTCTGGAAGCCTGCTTCTTCCTCTCTCACTACCCCTGCTTGTGTTCCTTCTCTCGCTGGCTGTCTCTCTCTCTCTGTCAAATAAATAAATAAAATCTTAAAAAAAGAAAAGAAAAGAAAGCTACAAAACAATATCCCGTATGAATATAGACACAAAATACCTTAGTGAAATATTACAAACTGAGTCTAATAATGTAAATACAGGTCAAAACTACAATGAGATATCACATCACACCTGTTAGAATGGGTAAAACCAACAACACAAGAAATAACAGATGTTGGCGAGGATGTGGAAAAAGAGGAACCCTCTTGTGCTGTTCGGGAATGCAAACTGGCGCAGCCAATCTAGAAAGGAGAGTGGAGGTTCTTCAGAAAGCTAAAAATAGAGCTATCCTATGATCCAGCAATTGTACTACTAGGTATTTACCCAAAGAATACAAAAATACTAATTCAAAGAGATACATGCACCCTGATGTTTATAGCAGCATTACTACAATAGTCAATTTATGGAAAGAGCCCAACTGTCCATCAACTGATGAATGGAAAAAGAAAATGTGGCATGCGCACACACACCACAAACACACAGTGGAATATTACTCAGCCATAAAAAATAATGAAATTTTGCCATTTACAATGACATGGATGGACCTAAAGAGTATAATGCTAAGCAAAATAACTCAGAGAAAGATAAATACCATGGTTTCACTCATGTGGAAATTAAGAAACAAAACAAATGAGCCAAAGGGAAAAAGAGAAAGAGAGAGTCAAACCAAGAAACAGACTATAGAGAACTAACTGATGGTTACCAGAGGGGGAGGAAGAAAGGGAGAGGGAAGTGGGTGATGGGGATTAAGGAGTGCACTTGCTGTGATGAGCACAGGGTGACGTATGGAAGTGTTGAATCACTGTATTACACACCTGAGACTAATATTACACTGTCTGTTAACTAACTGGAATTTAAATAAAAACTTTTAAAAAATGGTACAGGCTCTTTGAAAAGCAAATTGGTAATTCCTTATAAATTAAACATAGAATTACCATGTAACCCAGCAGTTCTGCTCCATAGTATATACTGAAGAGAACTGAAAACATATGTCCACACAAAAACCTGCACATGAATGTTTATAGCAGCATTATTCATAATAGTGAAAAACTTGAAACAACGCAAGTATCCATTAACTGACGAATGTAGAAACAAAACGTTTATGTCCATATAATGGAATATTATCTATATGTAAAAATGTATGTACTGATACATGCTACAAAATAGATGAACCTTGCGAATATGATAGTAAATAGAAAGAAGCCAGGCACAAAAGGTCACATATTGCATAATTCCATTTTTGTGAAATGTTTTTAATAGGTAAATCTGCAGAGTCAGGACAGTAAATTAGTCAGTGCTAGGATCTGGATAGAGTGGAATGAGGAGTGACTCCTAATGGGTATGGCATTTCTTTTTGGTGTGATACCAATGTCTTAAAATTAGATAGTGGTGATCACACAGCTTTGTGAATGTGCTAAAAAAAAAAAAAAACGCAATGAATTATACATTTTAAAGGGGTGAATTGTATGTTATATGGATTTATAAATGATTTGGAAGCTTTCAAAATAATTAAGCTTTTAGTACATGATAATTTAAAATCTATACTGTGCGTGTGTGTGTGTTTTAATAATTTTTCACTAATGGGCTGCTCAGGCAACTCTCTAGACAACTGTAGACATGAGATATGTACATCACCCATAATAAATACTTTCCAAAGTTGTATCTAATTGCATCTAGGACAGAGATTTACCAGAGCATTATCACTGTCTCTGTTCCTAATGGCTTAAAATGAAGATGATAATGAATGGATGTCTCTAAAAGAAGTATTGACAAAAACAAAATCCGGAAAGCCACTCGGTGGTGACAGTGACTAGCAAAAATGCAAAGGTGAGGTTCTAGGAGAACAAAAAGTCAGAACAAGCCTATTATTTAGTTTCTCAACCATAAAAATGCCCGAGCTTATTATAAAGCATTCCTTTGGCTCTGGACCCTTTGCCTGTCTTTGCCTATTCAGGGGAAAAATTGGATTTTAACACAAGAAGTAATTTCAATGTTAAGCCCTTTTATGAAAAGATTTCCAAGCACCCTGGGAACAAGTCAGAATCAGGCATCTCAGTGGGAAAAATGTTCATACTCTAAACATAAAGAACGGAAGAATTACATAATGCCTCTTTCCGAGGTACGATGTTATATTGTTGGTTTTGTTTTTGTAAATGTGTAGTGGGTTTTAAATATATGAAATAACTAATCTCTAATTGGATAGAGAACTGTGGTTCTCTACTATTTCAGTTCTTTAGAAATAACAAAACTTCTGCTATGAATATGTTGAAATTCCTGAAAAGAAAACTAGCAGCTATTAGTGGACTGCAATTATCATACGCACCAATCCTTAGGGATTTAGTGTTCAATTGAAAGCATTTCTTTCTCATTTCTATAATTTTTGTGAATCGTGGCACTTCAGCAGCCAATTGAGTGTAATTGAACACAAGGTCTAGAGGTTTTCTGTCAGGATGTAGTAATGTACCTATACGAAGTGCTACAACTTTTTCAGTAACAAAAGCCTGTAACAACTCTCAGCCTTTTCATTAAGCTTCCTTGTAAATATCAAGAGTCTGTTGTATTGAATTCCCATCTTTTTTTGTTTAAGATTTTATTTATTTATTTGACAGAGAGCACAAGCAGGCAGAGCAGCAGGTGAGGGGGAAGGAGAAGTAGACTCCCCACTGAGCAGGGAGCCTGATGCCGGACTGGATCCCAGGACCCTGGGATCATGACCTGAGCTGAAGGCAGACGCTTAACTGACTGAGCCACCCAGGCACCCCTTGAATTCCCATCTTTTGAGGTACATACGCACCAGTGTTCCTAAAGATATGTCCTAGGGGCCCAGTATACACCTCCAGATTCTCAGATACCACTAGGACATACAATTTGGAAACCTCTCGATGCTTTTCCAGTAATGGCTTTTTATCACTGCTTCTGCATGCTCCTGACATTCTCATACTTTCTCAGAAGGCACTTGTTTGCTCAGTATATCCTCACAGCTCAAGTTAACATCTCCAACTTTGTATCTGTCCCCTGTTGAGCCACTTCTTCACGGAATACAGTACTGGCTGAAACAGCTTCTCAGTTTGCTTTTTCTTCTTTTCTGGTGGAATCATTCACATCTTGGGTGGGTACCCCCATGCACTTGACAGGCTATGCTTTAATCCAAAATGTCCACTTTCTGGCTAGGACCCCGGTCTTTCCTTTTGGGTTCTGTTATTGGTACTAACTTTTAGCTTTCTTCTTCTGTGAGGGGCATTTTTCACAAAGAAACAAAGTTTTTTTTATCACTTCATTGGAGTTATTTCAAAGGCCAGGATGGATGGGAAGGAGGTATGGATGATGGGCTGTGAAGCTATCCAGCCAATTGATATGTTGTCGATATTCTCCAGCCTTGCTAGGGAATAGCACAAATCCCTGCCTTAGAAAATTACATATTATTACATGTCTTCAACCTTCAGGCTGCTAAGCTAGTTAGCATCACTGATCTTTTTTGGAAATTATTTTAAAGTAATTTCAGACTTGGGGCTCCTGGATGGCTCAGTCAGTTAAGTGTCTGGCTCTTGATTTCTGTTCAGGTCATGATCTCAGGGTCATGGCATCCAACCCTGCATTGGGCTCTGCACTCAGCAGGGCATCTGCTTAAGATTCTCTCCCTCTGCCCTCTGCCCCTCCCACCCCGGCACTCATGCTTGCTCTCACTCACTTTCTCAAATAAGTAAATACATCTTTAAAATAATAATAATAATAATTTCTGACTGATAGAAGGGATTCTAGAACTGTCATACACACTTCATCCTGATTTCCCAAATTTTAATCTTTTACCTTCTTTGCTTTATCGTTCTTTTTAATAGATAAATACATAGACAGATAGGTGGGTTTTTCCCCTATGACCCATTTGGGAATAGGTCACAGCCATAATGCCCATTTACCCGTAAATACTTGAGTGTGTGTTTCTGGAAAAAGCAAGACATTTTAAAAAGCAGCTATAGTTCAATAATCAAAATTAATAAAATTAACATTGATATAATACTATTATCTGGTTTGTAGACCTTATTGAAATTTTGCCAATTGCTTACTAATGTCCTTCATAACAAAAGGGAGGAAATGTTTCTTTCTCGCGCAGGAGACATTCGGCAGTCATGTGTTGCAATGTGGTTGTCATGTGTCATTATTTTCCTTTAATAATAATTCCTCGATCTTTTTTTTTTTTTTTTTTGGAGGGTGGGGGTACTTTCGTGATCTTGATATATTTGAAGAGTACAGACTGGTTATTTTGTAAAAATAGCCTTCAGTTTGGTTTTATCTACTGTTTCCTCATGATGAGATGTAGGCATTTGGAGCAGGAAGATCACAGAAGCCATAGGCTCTTCGTGCTCCGTATCAGGAAGAACGGGGTCTTGATTTGCCACATTACTGGTTGTGCCTTTGATCATTTAGTGAGGGTGCTATCTGCCAGGTTCCCGCCCCATAGAATAACGATTTTTCCTTTTGTAATGATAAATACTTCATGGAAAACCCTTCGAGTCTATATAAATGTCCTGCTTTTCATCAAACATTCACCCAGTGGTTTTAGCATACGTTAATGATTCTCACCTGAATCAATTATTGCAACTATGATTCAGGTATTACTACTATGATAGTTGCCAGATGCTGATTTTTTTCATCTCATCATTTCTTCTGTATTTATTACTTTCTTCTCAATTTCTTAGTTGGAATTCTACTGTAAGGAAGGTTTCCCCTTTTCTTCCCCATTTGTGGATTTATCTATGTATTTGTATTGGTACGGACATATGGATTCTTATTTTATTCAGTGTGTATAATTTCAATTCCTAGTTGCACAGGTTTGGCCAGTGAGCACCTTAAAAGTTGGCTCCTATGTGCTTTTGATATGTTCCCATCAGCCTTTTTTTCTTGGTGGCACAAGCCGAGTTCCACACTCATCCTGTATATGTCCAGAACTAGCCCTAGAATCAACGGTTTCTCCAAGGAACCTAGATTCTTCTAGTGGAAAATGACATTTAGGAACCAACATCTAGGTGTTAGATGTGATCATGGCTTCTGGGATGTCATTGCGTTAAGACCCATCGTGTACACATTACCTGTCTATCACCCATCGATAAATCTATTTGTCCATCTGTCTGTCTTTGTATTAATGCTTCCAATTCCAGTCCCACACCACAGAGTTCCTTCTAGCCATCTCTCTCTTTTTATAACCCTTTGTCTCACAGTGAGAAACCTGGCTCAGGCTTTGTATTGTGTTGTAGATACAATATATGCATTTCTTTCCTCAATCCTAGAATATACAGAAAATAGGTTTAGAATCGCTAACCCATACCACTATGAAAAATAAATCTACTCACTAGAATTCAGTATTTGTTTACAGTTCTTTTTGTCTTTAGCCTAAGGGTATATACTCAAAAGTCAGTGTTCAAAATTTACTTGGATTATGTTATTAATTTGAAATATAGTTGGGTTCATTTCCTTCAGTTTGTATTCCATTTTAGAGGGTTTTTTTTCTATATCTTTCTTGATTTTTCTTTGAGTGTGTGCAATATACTTCCAATACTCGGAACCGTAAAAATGGCATACTTAGCTAAGTGTCACTTCTCTTACTTTTTGTCAGTTTCCTCCACACTCATCTTTTCTATCCTGTTCCCTCACATCCACTATTGGTAGCCAATTTTGTCAGTTTCTAGATTATTCTTGCAATGTTTTCTTTTTGTAGAAATGAGCAGATATATGTATATGTTCTTATTTCTTGCATACCAGTTCATAGAGCTCTTCGTTCCTTTATGTCTGCAGTCTTCCATGTATAGATTTGCCACACTCAGTTCACTCGTTCGCCTCTGTATGGGTGTTTTGATTATTTTCAGTATTTTTTGATTACTGTTATACAGTGAATAACCTTGTGCATATATATTATTTGTTAAAAGTGTTTATTTAGGGTAAATTTCTAGGGCAGGATTGCTACTGCTAAGTGAAATAAGTCAGTCAGAGAAAAACAAATACCATAGGATTTCACTCGTCTGTGGAATTTAAGAAACAAAACAAATAAGCAAAGGGAAAAGAGAGGCAAACCAAGAAACAGACTCTTAACTGCAGAGAACAAACTGATGGTTCCCAGAGGGGAGGTGGGTGGGGGATGGGGTAAATTGGTAAAAGGGATACAGGAGTGCAGTTTATCATGATGAAAAAATAAAATAATTTTTAAAATATACTTTTTGTTAGATATTTGTTAGATATAAAATAAAATAATTTTTAAAATATACTTTTGTTAGATATCTGTTAGATATTTGTTAGATATAAACTACCCCCCCAAAAAAATTTGTACCAGTTTGGTTTCTCACCACCAGTGTATGAGAGAGCCTTCTTCAACCCAGTCTCACTGATAGAATGTGTTATATTTTTGCTGTTATCATAGGTAAGAAATGGTTTCTCAGTGTAGTTTTGCATTTCTATTATGAGTGAGGAAGAATATCTTTCAGATATCTTTTCATGTATGTGAATTGTCCATTTATGTCTTTTGCCCATTCTTTCTATCAAGATTTTGAGACTTCTTTATAGGTTTGGACTCTAAACTCTTTATCTGTGACATGCACTGCAAATACTTTCTCCGACTTTGTCATTTGTCCTCCCCCCTTTTTTTTTTTTTGGCTTGTGGTGTTTTGTGTCATGTGGTTTTTTAAAATCTAAGCAAAGTTATTGATATTTTTCTTTTATTGCCTATAGATAAAGCCTTCCTTACACTCGGGTTGTGTAAGAATTCACTCTGTTTTCTCTTCTAACACGTGTCATTTCGTATGCTTGCATTTCTCTCTCTGGTCCATTTGGAGTTTATTCTTGTGATTGGTATGAGGTATGCATGTAATTTTTCTTTTTCAAATAGCTATGCAATGATACTAGCACCTTTTATTTAAAGGCCCTAGGCCTTTTTTTTTTAAGATATCATTTTTCTTTTATTAACTTTTTACATTGGTTTTCAACCCTAGAACATCAGAATCATGGGAACTGTTTAAAACACATATAGCCAGGGCCCCCTTCCTGGTGACTCTGATGAGGGAGATCTGGGAAGAACTTCCCTAATTCTATAGATTTTATTTTATTTTATCTTGCTTACTTCTTTTGCTATGTTATGTTAGTCACCATACAGTACATCCTTAGTTGTTGATGTAGTGTTCCATGACTCAGTGTTTGTGTATAGCACCCAGTGCTCCATGCAATACGTGCCCTCCTTAATACCCATCACCATGTTAACCCATCCCTCAACCCCCTTCGCCTCTGAGACCCTTAGTTTGTTTCCCGGAGTTCATAGTCTCTCATGGTTCATCTCCCCCTCTGATGTCCCCCCTTCATTTTCCCTTCCTTCTCCTGATGTCCTCCCTGCTATTCCTTATGTGCCACAGATATGTGAAGCCCTAGGCCTTTATGCAAAAGTTGTGGTCATTTGAGGGGCGCCTGGGTGGCACAGCGGTTAAGCGTCTGCCTTCAGCTCAGGGCGTGATCCGGCGTTATGGGATCGAGCCCCACGTCAGGCTCTTCCACTATGAGCCTGCTTCTTCCTCTCCCACTCCCCCTGCTTGTGTTCCCTCTCTCGCTGGCTGTCTCTATCTCTGTCGAATAAATAAACAAAATCTTAAAAAAAAAAAAAAGTTGTGGTCATTTGAGATGCCACTTTTATCATATGCAAAATTTTTGTATGAGCTTGGGTCTCTTTCTTGACTTTCTATTCAGTGGTTTAGTTGTCTGTTTGGGTGCTGGGGCAGCACTGTCCATAGGGCTACTGCCTCTCCTCAGTGCTTTTCTTTTCCAGTTTTTTTTCATAGTCATTCTTGGATGTTTATTTGTCCACATGAACTGTAATGTCAAGTTCTCTAACTTCATGAAAACACGTTGGTATTTCTACTGAGATTATATTAAATTTATAAATTAACATGGAGAGAGTCGGCATCTTTTTGATGTTGAATTGTTCTATTCCAGAACGAGGGATGTCATTTCATTTGTTCAAGTCTATTCTTGTGTCTTTTGATAGCATTTTAATTTTTTCTTCATAAAAATTGCACACATCTATTGATAAGTTTATTGTTTATCTTTGTGTTTATCTTTTTTGCTGCCATCGTAAGCAATGTGTTGTCTGATTTTATCCTCTAAATGTTTGTTGTTTGTGTGTATGAAGGCTATTGATTTCTATATGTTAATTTATATCCTGTTTTCATGTTTAATTCTTTAGCCATTTGAGATAGTTTTATCATTGATTCCCCAAGCATACTACCATATCTGGAAACGGAGCTGGTTTTCCTTATGTGATTTTTCTTGTTTAATTGTATTGGCTGATACCTCCAAGGCAATGTTATACAGTATTGAAGATATTCCACACACGTACACATATTATGTATGTATAATGTATATATATTTTTTAATCATTTTAAGCAAGTATTCATCATTTTCTTCTTTCTTCACTGTTTTTATCCAGAGTGGGTGCTGAGTTGTGTCAAAAACTTTTCAGCATCTGTTATAATAATCATATGATTTTTCTCCCTAGATTGGTCAGTATCATGTTTTATATTAACGGATGTCCTCATATTGAGCAGACTTGCACCACTGGAATGCATCTCACTTTATCAGGGTGTATTATTTCCTGAAAGTGTGCCACTAATCTTAAAACTATAAATACCAAAGCTCTACAACAGTGTCGTTTGAAGAGTGATATCTCCTAGGGCACTTATTGAATTATGGGTTTCTGCTGCATCAGAACCTCTGGGAAGGATTTCCAGATTTTACTTCTAACAGGCCCTCACAGAAGCAGTCCTTGTGCACACTGAGAACCATTGGTCTACCATATTGTTCAATGTGGATTTTTTATGGGAAGTGACTGCAAAAAATTATTTACTTTAACAAAGAGTTTGCTCCATGATTTCTTGAAAAATCTGCTTTTATATCTCAAAATTTTAGATCATGAGCCAGCTGCAGAAAAGTAGATGATACAGAAAAACCAAAAGCTAAAATAATAGCTGTCACCTGACTGTCCATTCATCAATTCACTCATTTATTCAACTTCTTTTAGCACTATGCAAGAATGGGGACACAGAAATGTTTAAGACCTCTATAACGGTAGGAGAAATGGAGGGGTAAATGAATGGTTGTAAAATAATATATTAGATGTTATGTTAGAAATATTTTCCAGGAATTTTATGGGTATGATGGGCTTAAAAGAGGAAATACCTCTTTCTTCTGGATCTGAGAAGATTTAAAGAGAAGTTGATGCTTTAGATGAAGTATCTATCCAATATAACATTAACAAATTGGGAAGAAATTGATTTACAAAAATCTTATTTACATGAAACGTTTTAGGAGCGCATCTCTTACCCATGACGTACTAGTGCACTGGCACGTCAGCTCTTGGCAAACAGCTACAATATTATGTACATATATAAGGGAAAGGTTACCTGTAGATGGAGGAATCTCTATCCATAACCTCTGAATGAATTTCTTTCCAAGATACCCAAATTTAATAGAAACACCGAGTAACATCAACAGAATAATAGAAAGCATCAGTAATACATGGAAACTTCAGTAAACAGAACACGAAATGCCATTGTTTCTATTAGTATGCTTCAGAGTCTCTTAAAGAAAAAAAATTTATATTCTGTTTCTATTAGAACTCATGATGGTTTGGTTCCACTCCGTTTATTCTTAGTATAAGACTTTCCTTATCCAGGACAACCGCTATGTGGGATAGAGACCATAAAATTGTGTGACTAATGTTCATGCCAAGATAATGGTTATGGGTTGGCTTCGTATGGAATTCGTTTCTTCTTATCACAGGAATGGCCCTCACGTGATGACGGGGCAGAGTTTTAAAGTACAAACCCGGTACTGCTTGCTCTGAGGAAGATTCTCCAAAGTCAAACGTAGTTAGGATTCTTTCATTTCCTAATGTTACTGATGTACAAGGAGTGTTATTTTTATTTACCCAAAGTCTATACAATTAACTGCTGCTCTGCACTGAGTACGCTACACTATGTACACATCACGTCGTTTGAGCATTGTTTTTGCATCTGATTTAAACTGCAGCAGGTGTCAACCAAGATGGATGCAGATGTCACACTGAGGCCTTGGGTTATCTACTCTGGCTCGGCTTTAATGATCACTCTTCAGTAGTTACTTGCCAAATCATTAAAATAAATTGTTCGTATTGGATATAGTTTTGGATTGCCTTGGGAAAAGGTAATTCATAGAAAGCTCTCCAGTATGGTTTTCTAAAAATGTATATCCATTCATAGTAATAGTAAAAGACTCTTCTGATAGCAAAAATAGATCCTGGGTGAGTTCTGAAATTACACACACACACACACACACACACACACACACAGTATACAATCTATTCTTAACCACCTATTTAAGTAGTATATTTGTTTTGAAAAACAGTAAAATTTAATGTACCTTCAATGAACTTGGTCATATTCATGTTAGTACTTTCTTTTTTACGTTGTAGTTGGCAATCAGTGGATAAATTACATATCATTCTGTGGCCTTAGAACACATGCAGAGCTTGAAGGAAATCTAGTCACTGAGCTCATCTACGTCCACAGCAAGTTGCTAATTGCTGATGACAACACTGTTATTATTGGTGAGTACATGGTCTATAATTGTGTTGCTTGCTAGTTGACTTACTTCATACAAAAATCCTTCTTTCTCTTCCCCCCCAAGATTCCTTTACAGTTGAGCGGGACCATAACATGACATCTAAAACATTTCTGAGGCAGTATTTTCCACTTATGTCCTTTCTAATCCCTCTTTTTATCTGCAAAGAAACAGAGGCCTGGAGCAATTAAATGGCCAGTGTGCAAATTACAGTAGCCAGAGAGCAGTGGTTTAGCCCAGGAGAGTGGTAATCAGCCTGTTCTCATTAATTCTTTATTACCCCCTTATTTTTAATCCAAGTACCTAGATTTCAGGGGCTAGAGGTGGAGACACGGGGAGGAAAAATGAGCAGCCCAAGTGTCTAGTGGCTGATGAATGGATAAAGAAGATGTAGTATATATACACAATGGAAGATTACTCAGCCATAAAAAAGAATGAAGTCTTGCCATTTGCAATGACTTGGATGGAACTAGAGAGTATGATGCTAAGTGAAATAGGTCAGTCAGAGAAAGACAAATACCCTATGACTTCACTCATATGTGGAACTGAAGAAACAAAACAAACAAAGGGAAAAAGAGAGAGAAGCCAAAAAACAGACTCCTAACCATTGAGAACAAACTGATGGTTGCCAGAGGGGAGGGCTTGGGAGGATGTGTGAAATAGGTGATGGTAGGAGGGCACTTGTTGTGATGAGCACCACGTATTGTATGGAAGTGTTGAATCACTATATTGTACACCTGAAACTAATTATTACACTGTATGTTAACTACCTGGAATTTAAATAGAAACTTAAAAAAATAAATTCCCAGAAAAAAAAATAAAGTGTAGTTTGCCAACTATAATTAGATACTTCCTTATCTTCCCTATTCTATGAGAAACTAAATGTTGTAGAGTGTTTTGAAATTTTTTGGCAGTAAATATACCATTTCCATCTCTATCCTCCGCTGAGAAAAGAAAAAAAAAATCTCGTATCTAGGAGTAATGAGATTGTCTTATCTGGAACATGATTGAAAAGAAAGAAAAAGCAATTCTGAAGCCAGAAAATGTATAGACCACAGTGTGGTGATACATATATATGCGTGTACACACACACACACACACACACACACACACACTCTCTCTCTCTTCATACTTACGTAGGGCATTTAGAAAAATATCTGTGTCTTCTATCTCTTGCTCTATAGGGATCAGACTTCTTTAGGGATTTATTTACTCTCAGATTCCCCCAATAAACAGGGTTTCTTTAATTTCCACCAAGCTACTCTGGCCTTGCTCTTCAGAAGCCAATCTCAGAAAATGTTCATATTAAATTTGGCGGTGACAGTAGGAAAAGAAAAGTATTGATGTGTGCTGAAATGGAAAAACAAGCAAAGCCAAATAAAATTTAGTTGATTTCTTCAAGATTTCAGAACTCTTGAAGTAAATAAATATTGACAGATGTAAATATTTTCCTTTTAAAGGTCATTTTGGCTTTCAGCCTGCTTTACTTTAAATAAAGTGTAAATGCAAAGTAGTTTGCCATAACAGAGCTAATGATTAAATAAGTTGAGTTTTCTAATTGACTTATTTTCTAGAAGGTTCTCTGAACTCTCAAAGCCTACAGTTTCTTTAGGCTAGCAATAATTGATCAATCCTGTACATAATTCTTGTCCATTTTCTTGAAACCAAAGAAGTGGCCTTGGGAGTATGAAGAGGTTTTACTTGCTAGTCTTTAGGGACTGGATTTCTTTTTCTCCTTCCCCATGGGCAAAACAGATTTCCCCGTGGAAAAATCCAAAGATACTTCTGTTTTTTTGTATCTCAGGGGAAACTCTAAGAGCAGTAGGTTTGTTGCTGCTCTCACACATCAGCCCTGCTTAAATTCATAACACCGAGAACAGTATTTCAAATTCTCAGAAAGGAGTTTGAGAGGTTAGGTTGAAAATATTTTACAGGTGTTCAAAGAGGTTAAAGTAACCTGTGGTTAAATTTTCTAATGTGGCAAATGTATGCCAGAATTATTGAATAATGAATGGAAGAAAAACAACTAATTGTTTATTCTCCCTTTTTCCTCACAAGGAAACTTGCTTTCTCGCACTAAAGATCTCTTTTGTGCGGAGCTTTAATTATCTCTTGTCCTGAGTGCCCTTGCTGGTCATGAAATCTGTGACCAAGTCCACTTTTCTAATCCATCTTAATATTGGCACTTAACCAAACTAACGTTTTGTTTGCTTTCCTGAACAGAATAAGGCTATCCTTAAGTAGAATTTGAACCTGTCCTGTTGATGAAGGGAAACAGTTTTTCTCAGTGTTCACTAATCCACTAAGCACAAAAGGGAGATACAAAAACTGAATCAAACAGTGCCTCTGCCCAACAGAGCTCAAGGGCTAGAGGGGAGGGAGGTAACACCAGAAACATCGGGGTGGGTATTGCTGAGCGGGAGTAAGAAGGTCCAGAGGCAATCAATGAGATTGGTAGGTGGGAAGCTACGTAGAGGAAATGGGTATCAGTGCTTAAAGAACAGGCTTGAGAGTGGCAGATCAGAGTCTGTTGTTGAAGGGCTGCCCCAGGAAAGAGGGTTTACCCTTGACCTAATCCCATGGATCTCAACCCTGGCTGCATTAGAGTTGCCTGGGGATGATAGATAGATAGATAGATAGATAGATAGATAGATAGATAGATAGATAGATGATAGATAGATAATAGATAGATAGATAGATAGATGATAGATGATAGATAGATAGATATCATTTAGGGGGAAGTTTATTCAAGTCTGTAATTTACTTTATTTTTTTTTAAAGATTTTATTTATTCATTTGACAGAGAGAGAGACAGCCAGCGAGAGAGGGAACACAGCAGGGGGAGTGGGAGAGGAAGAAGCAGGCTCCTAGCGGAGGAGCCTGATGTGGGGCTCAATCCCGTAACGCCGAGATCATGCCCTGAGCCGAAGGCAGACGCTTTAACCGCTGTGCTACCCAGGCGCCCCTGCAATTTACTTTAAACTAGAGTCCCCCAAGGGGCGCCTGGGTGGCTCAGTCTGTTAAGTGTCTGACTCTTGATTTTGGCTCAGGTTATGATCTCAGCATTCTGGGATCAGGCTCCAAGTCAGGCTCTCCACTCAGCAGGGAGCCTGCTTGAGATTCTCTCTCTCACTCTCCCTCTGCCCCTCCCCCCCGCTCATGCATGTGCTCTCTCTTTTGCAAATAAAATAAATCTTAAAAAAAAAAATAGATCCCCCCAAAAAGATGCATTAATGGATAAAGGGACGGAGCAGTACTGGGGGAAAATACTAATGTCTGGTTCCTACTAACAGAAATTCTGACTAATTGGTCCAGTTTGGGGCCCAGGCATCAAGGTTTTTATTTTTGTTTTTGGCCCCGGTATTTTTTTTAAAGCCTACTGGGTGCAGCTAACATGCAGTCTGAACCGAGATCTTCTGAACTGGAGGTACAGGGAACACCAGTGGGTAAAAAGTTCTAAGTAGCCCATTCGGGCTCAATAGAAGAATCGGTTTTCCTTTAAAACCAACTAAGCTAAAACAGGGTAGAGTTGGTTAGTCGTTGTCTGTGACTGCTGTAACAAATGGCCACAAACTTGGTGGCTTAAAACAGCACAAATTTATAATCCAGCAGTCCTGTAGGTTAGAAGTCCAACGTGGGTCTCCCTGGGCTAAAATCAGGGTGTCAGCAGGACCACATTCCTTTCCAGAGGCTCCAAGAGAGAATCTAATTCCTTGCCTTTTCCAGTGCTAGAGTCTGTCAGTATTCCTTGGCTCATGGCCCCCTTCCTCCATGACATGACATCTCTCTGAAGGTTCCCCAAAGTCTCAACCCATACTTCCTTAACCACATCTGCCTCTGAATCCCCTTCACTTTTTTTTTAATATCACCTTAGTCACCATACAGTACTTCACTAGTTTTTGATGTAGTGTTCCATGATTCACTGTTTGCATATAACACCCAGTGCTCATCGTAATACATGCCCTCCTTAATACCCATCACCCCTCCCCTCTGAAACCTTCAGTTTGGTTCCTGGAGTCCATAGTCTGTCATGGTTCATCTCCCCCTCTGATTGCCCCCGCTTCAGCTTTCCCTTCCTTCTCCTAAAGTGCTCCATGCTCTTCCTTATGTTCCACGTATGACGCCCTTCAACAGACGAATGGATAAAGAAGATATGGTTTACGTATACAATGGAATATTACTCAGCCATTAGAAAGGGTGAATACCCACCATTTGCATTGACATGGATGGAACTGGAGGGGATGATGCTTAGTCAACCCCCTTCACTTTTAAAGACTCTTCTGGTTCTTTTGGGCCCACCTGGATCATCCAGACTAATCATCCTGTTTTAAAGCCAGCTAATTAGCAACCTGTATTCCCCTTTGCCATGTAACATAACTTATTCACAGGCTTTGGGGATTAGAACGTGGTCATCTTTGGGGGCCATTATTCCGCCTACAACAGAAAGATTCACAATTTCTGAAACATTTTTAAAAAGCACACACCGAAAAGGAAAAGACAGATAAATCCAACTGCATTAAAATTCAGAACCTATTCATTAAAAAGCACTATAAGAGAATAAAAAGATAATTAAACCATAAGCTAAAAACAGGGTATTTGCCATGCAGTTAATATTCAAAACCTATAAAAAAAAAGCTGTAAACCAAGAACCAAAGACAACATCCAAAGGAAAATGGGCAAAGGAATTGTGTAGAAATGACACCAAAGAAGACATACCTGAGGCCCGTAAACATTTGAAAGATGTTCATCCTCATTAGCCTAATGAGACAAAGAACAGTTTTTAAGAAATACCAATTGGCAAAAATGTAAAAGTTGGACAATCCAGGTATTGACAAGGCCATGGAGCACCTGGGACTCCACTCCTATGGACAGAGCCCAGGCAGAGTCCCACATGTGCACACCAGGAAACATATGGAGAGCATAAGTGTGCACCATAGAAAACACTAGAAACAACCCAAACATCCACCCACAGATTTAGAATGAATAAGTCCTGCCGTGCTCATTTGAGGAAAATAATGCTTTACAATCAGACACAGCTAAATCCCAAAGATAAAACATTGAATGAAAGAAACAAATCTCAAAAGATTATCTACTATATGGGTCCACTTACGTAATTTAAAGACAAGTCAATAGTAAACTATTTCTTTGATTAGGAAAACAGGGAGAGCATGTTGAATACAAAATTCTATATAAAATCTCTCTTGTGATGGGCAAAGACCTGCGTGGGAAGACACCTGAGGGCTTCTGGGATGTGGTAGTGTTCTGTTTTTCAGCCTGGGTGAATATTTTATTATTGCCTAAATTGTACATATATGTTTCATATATTGTACATATATGTTTCATATATTCTTTTGTATTTTGCTGTATTTCACAATGTTCTAAATGTTCCCTAAAAGCAGACTTAGAAAAGGTCATTCTCTAAAAATTAAGTGGTTTTATTTCTTTTTTAAAAAAATCTTATTTATGTATTTGACAAAAAGAGAGGGAGAGTACAGGCAGGGGCAGCGGCAGCAGAGGGAGAAGCAGACTCCCTGCTGAGCAGGGAGCCGGATGCAGAACTTGACCACGGGACTGAGCCGAAGGCAGACGCTTAACCAACTGAGCCACTCAGGTGCCCCAATTAAGTGGTTTTAAATTATCAGGGCAATGTCCTAATAAAAACAAGGGATTGCAGTTACCATAAAAAGTAATACACAGAATACGAAGCATATTTGTTTAGTAAACAATTCAAACTCTAAGGACACATATTGAATAAAAGGTAAAAAAATCCCTCTTGCTAGAAAGAACCCAGCACTCTTAACAGTTCAATGTGGGCCTTTCTAGGGCCCTTTCTCTTTTTCCTCATGTTCTATAGAAATGGGATAATAATATATCTGCTGTTCTGAATTTGATTTTCAGAGTATGGGACTGTTTAACAATAAGAATGCAGGTAACATTACACCAATATCTCATTTTCAGTATTTCAATTATTCATCTAAAATTCCCTCATCCTTTTCTTCTCATTCCTATTAAATACTAGCCAACTCACTTATCCTGCGTGGTCGGGTGACTCCAGATGGGCCCTTGATGTGCAAGAACCACACTCTAGGAATTCCAGCTCAGAGGGCCGGGAATGTACTCCCCCCTTTGGAATGTGGAGCCCACCGTGGTGGGAGGAGGGAGACTGAGGGACCTGGTGTGAACGTGTGTGTGTGTGTGTGTGTGTGTGTGTGTGTGTGTGTGTGTAGAGGAGACTTCCCTGGGGGTCTCACATCCCCAGTTTTCCAGGCAGTGATGAGCAACAATGGCCACCCAATCCAGCAGCCCCCAGCCCCACAGCAGCCTCTGGCGGCCCGGACATAGTGGACTCCCGCAGCAGCGCTGTGGGCACTTTCTTCCTCTCCTCCTTCCGGCCCACACACCTGGCTGGGAGGTGGTGAACCCAGACAGGAAGCTAGTTTCATACAAATGCTACATGCCAGCAAATTGCCCGTTCCTATGGCCGTGTCTTCTAGCTAGTGCAGTCTTAACAAAGTATCTGATAATAATGCCAATAATATTTAACACTGTAGAGCAGATTATAAGTGAGTAAGTTCTTTCACATGATCTTACTTCTCACAGGAACCCTACAAGATCTATATTATGGGGGCACCTGGGTGGCTCACTTGGTTAAGCATCTGCCTTCAGCTCAGATCGTGATCTCAGGGTCCTGGAATCGAGCCCAACGTCAGGCTCCCTGCTCAGTGGGGAGCCTGTCTCTGCCACTCCCCTTGCTTGTGTGCTCACTCTCTCTCTTTCTCTGTCAAATAAGTAAAATCTTAAAAAAAAAAAAGAACTGCTTAAAAAAGAAAAAGATCTATATTATGATCTCAGTTTATAAAAGATCAAATTAAAGGTGAAAAAGATTAAATGACTTTGTCCAAATTAATGCTGGGCCAACTGTGAAGCCCAAAGATATGGCTACAAATTTTATAGCATCATCGAAATGTAAGTGCATGTCTAATAGACAATCTGTTGCTAACAAAACAAAGTGTGTCAATCGTTTCCACCTTTCAGAGCTCCAGTAATGCTCCCAAATTTCTGTGAGGTGCTCCATCCTTTCTCTGTCACCCAGGGTCACTGTGGGCACATTTGCATCCACAGTTACCATAGATTTGCATATTAAATACAGGACAACATTATGGCAAATGGCAGTAAAACCTCCTTAGAAGGGCCAGCTTTTTCTCATGTACAGCATGCTGCCATTTGGGCTCAGAGCAGGGCTATACTATCACCTTACACCCTGACTGTCCGCATCCCAGAGGGTAGCCTCTTGCTCCTCTTCAGGCCGGCCCTTCTGCTGCATGCCTGCAGAAGCAGTGGAATGTGTGACTAGGGGAAGACGAAGAAAAAAGAGTCAGGTTCCTTCTATGGTTTGTAGGACACCTCAAGGACTCAGAAGCATGAATCCATAGTGATGAATGCAGAAAAACGTGCTGGGGTTTTTGAATGCACAGCAGAGGAGTGGAGAAAGCACAGGTTGAACTAATATTAAAATACTTGCCCTTCGCATGTGAAAGTCAACATTCTCAGCTCATTTGGATTTAAAAATAGAATGGAAGGAAGTTGATACAGAGCCTGTTGGCATGCCACACAAATGAGGCAAGAGAATGTAAAAACCCAAGCCACTAATGCTAATCCTTATTTGAGAGTGGACTCTTGATGGTGAAGTTACTCTGGGGTTTTGACATTCGTAATTATATGGCCATGAGTTAAGTCATCAGACTCTGCAGAGTAAGTCTGAAAGCTGACCAAATTGAATTGGTGTCTTTTTTCTTTGTGTGCTTAATGATTATATTACTTAGAATCCTTTGAACCACCAGATGGAAAATTCAGCTGGAGGTATGGGAAACAATAAGGAAAATGTATTATTTCACAAATGTTCAGTGACTTGAAGAACCAGAGTGTTTCTTCTTTCTGCTCTGCCATCTTCAACTTGTCTGCTTGTCCCCTAGTGGTTACAAAATGGCTGCAGCAGCTCTTGGAATCACATCCTCACCCAACATTCAAACCAAAATATCAAAAGGCTGTAAGAGACAGCATCCCAGTCTGGTGTCTGTTTATAAGGAGATAAGACTTTCTTAGAAGCCCCCAGCAGACTTTTCTTCATGTCACACTGGCTACCATGATGTCAAGTGCCCATTCCTGAGCCAGTCATGGGTAAAAATCACAAAAACCATAGCTGGCTTAGACTGATCAAGACTCAGGCCTGGGTTAGGATGGGCCTCCCCTTCCCAAAACTCAGCATCTCTTGATAACCTGAACAAAATTAATGTTTTCTTAGCAAGGAAGAATTGAGTGGGGAGGGCAAACAACAGTGTCTGCTTTGCCGAGAAGACTGTTCGATGTCACTGTTTCCCATGATAGGCTCTGCCAACATCAACGACCGAAGCATGCTGGGAAAGCGTGACAGTGAAATGGCTGTCATTGTGCAGGACACGGAGACGGTCCCTTCGGTGATGGACGGAGAAGAGTACCAGGCTGGCCGCTTCGCCCAGGGACTTCGGCTGCAGTGCTTCAGGTAGGCCCTCCAGAGCTGTGTCCCTCTGACGTGGTTTCACTGCGGTGGGTGCTGGAACCCAGCCCCGCCTCCCGCCCTTAGCACACATGTCATCCCCAGGCTCTTCTTTGTCTAAAACAGCTTCCCCCAGAGTATGGGAGGTGAATCACCAGTAGTGCGCAAATGACTTTATGTGGGGCATAAGTATTTTCTATTTTAATCGTTTTTATTATTTTTATGTGTAATCAAGAAAAATAACATCTTAAATTTATTCATTGATTTAGGACCAGGCCCGGTCAACCCATCTAGTGTCTGTCTGTTTGGCTTTTTTTTAAAGATTTTATTTATTTTAGAGAGAGAGGGTGAGTGGGGGGAGGGGCAGAGAGAGCGGGAGAGAGAGAATCTCAAGCAGACTCCCTGCTGGGTGTAGAGCCTGACTGGGGGCTCGATCCCACAACCCCGAGATCACAACCTGAGCCGGAACCAAGTATTGGGTGCTTAAGCAACTGAGCCACTCAGTCACCCCTATTTAAGTTTTTTAAAGTAAGTCCATTTTTTAAAAATTATAATAGTCCCAATAATACAGGGATGTAATAGAAAGTATTAAAGGAGGGTGCGAGTGACGGCTGATGGTGAAGTTTGGAAACTTCAGCTCCAGACACGAAAGATTCCTGATCTTTAAGAAGATGTGACTTTTACACTGACCTGTGCTCAAGCTGAGAGAACACTGTGTGGGGCAGCAAAGGCTGGGGGGCCCTAAATGAGTCTTTCTTTCCCTTAATGTTCCTGAGAACTTTCCAGGGCTGGGCTCTAACTGGCCCTACCCCAGTGCCTGTAATCTAGTCTCGGTGGTCAGAATGATCCTTCTAGAACCCAGCCTGGATCCTGTGACTTCACTCATGGTCCGTGGAACACCCTGAGCACTGTCCTACGCCTGGGCCTTGGCAGTGAGTCCCTATGCACGATTCTAGAGCTGCATCAGCCAGGGTGGGCTTTCTCTGTGGCCTCCACAGTGAGAGGCAGCCAGTGGCCCTGATGAAGCTTTCAGCTATTTGGGGAAAGACACAGCAGCACGGTCCTGTTGCGAGGTTGTTTTAACCCCGTGGCGTGAATGCTAGAGCTTGGAACCGGGTGCACTGGCAGGCGCGTCATGAGCACTGGGCTCCCTGCAAATGCTGGCCGCCATGTCCCTCCTGTCTAGCAGCCCAGGCTCCGGCTCTGCAAAAGCAAGAGAAGCTTCAGAGCCTTCAGTTCCAGAGCGGGGTCAGCTCTCTCTGCTCCAGGAGCTTGGCCAATCCATCCCTCAAAATCTGTCAATACTTCCTCACGGTGTTTATGGCTGTATTTATTGCCCTCCTTACTAATTGTTTTGCCGGTAAGATTTTTTTTTTCAAACCATTGATATTTCAATTAGCTTCTAGTGTTAATTTGCTTTGTTTAGTGGGGAAGAGATTAAAATTAGGACCCTGTTAATCAGCCCACTGATTGCCTACGGCAGCATCTATGAAGCGGCAAATATTTCTTTGTATAAACTAGAAATAAATGTCTTTTCGGTTTCGTGAGAACGTAAGCATTCTCTTGAAAGCGCTGAGCTTCTTTATTAACTTTCTAAATGTGTGATAATTATAAAGGTGTAGGTGGTTCTGATTGCAGCCTATTTTTGTGGGAGAAAATTTGGCAAATACCGTTAAGCAAAAAGAAAATTAAATTCATCTGTAATCCTACCGCCCAGAGCTAGCAGCTTTAACATTTGCTGTATATCATTCCCCTTTGTTCAGTACATGTATATTACTATACTGTATTTCTTTTTAAAAACATAATTAGGATCTTGCAGTCCTGGGAAGTTCTTTATTATGTAAATAATGTTACATACTTCTGTGTCCTTAAGTATTTTTCTGTAACATTTAATGGCTGCACTGTATTACATCATGTGAGTATGCTGTGACTCCTTTAATACCTCACTGATAAGCAGGGTTCTCACTGATATAAAAAAGTGGATATGGGGGTGCCTGGCTGGTTCAGCCGGTGGAGCACGTGACTCTTAGTCTCAGGGTTGAGAGTTCAAGCCCCGTGTTGCCTGTGGAGGTTGCTTAAAAATAAAATCTTTGGGGCGCCTGGGTGGCACAGCGGTTGCCTTCGGCTCAGGGCGTGATACCGGCGTTATGGGATCGGGCCCCGCATCAGGCTCCTCTGCTATGAGCCTGCTTCTTCCTCTCCCACTCCCCCTGCTTGTGTTTCCTCTCTCGCTGGCTGTCTCTATCTCTGTCAAATAAATAAATAAAATCTTAAAAAAAAATAAAAAATAAAAATAAAATCTTTAAAATAAATAAACAAATAAATAAGTTGATATATTTGTAGATAGCATCTTATTTACCTTCTTAATTGTTTCCTTAGCTAGATCCTAACTATGGAATTTCTAATCAAAGAAAGTGTGCTGCTTCCTTTACCCTCTAACTTCTTGCTGTCTCGCTAGTAATGCTTTCAAGGGCCTATTCTTCCCGTCTTTACCAACACTGAGTTCTATTATTTTATTTAATCTTTGCCAATTTGTTGGATTTCAAATGGAATTTCATTATGTTAATTTACATTTTTGAGGGTTCAAAAAAATGTGTTCCTTAGCCATATTGTTCTAGTAATTAATTGTTCTTTTAGGAATTACCTAGCCTATTCATGTCTTCTGTCCATTTTGTTGTAATGTTTCCCTTTCTTTGAATGATTTATAAGTAATTTAAGTGTATGCGAGGCTATTCTTTTGTCACACTGGTTGCAAATCTGATTTGTCAATTGCCCTTGAATCATATTTAGAGTATTTGGGGGAAACTCAAAATCTGATTAATCAAATCTATCCAGGTTTTTTCCCTCCTTTTCTTGCATGCTTAGTATAGTTTCCCCAACCCAAGATCAAATACTGTATTTTCTTCTAGTACTTATTTGATACTGCTTTTTACATTTAACACCTGCAATTTATTTTAATGTACGAAATGAGGTAAAGACTCTAACATCCCCCCCAGCCTTCCAATCATCCGGAACTGAATGATGTACAGGACTCCTCGCCGCTCTAACATACGGTGCTTCCTTACGATACCCCGCGTCGCTGTATAGCCCCACTCATCTCTAGTCTCTGCATCGGGTGCTGTTATAATCTGATTACTTGCATCCCAGTGTGACACCAGTTTCATCATCATAGCTGTGTGCTTTAATACTGCTTTTTGCCACCCCAATTCCCAAATCAGTATTCTTTGGCAGAATAATCTGCCTACCCTTAGACGTTCACTCTCCCACATGAACTTTAGAATTATTTATTCATGTTCTCTTCATTTTTTTTTTTTTACTGTTGTTGAGATTACGGTAGATTTATAGATTAATATAAAAAGATTAATGTATTTATAATGTTGAGTCATCCTCTTGAGGAACGAAGTATAGACTTCAATTTATTCAAATTCTTTTTGAATTTTTCTTTAATAAAGCTCTAGGGTTTTCATTATTGGGGGGCGTTGCTCTTCAGTAATCATTAGAGTTTTATTTTAACTTTTTTATGCTGATCTTATACATTTCATGCTAACCATATTCTCAGGTGCTCTTAATTCACTGACAATTTTCAGACTGTCTTAAAGAGGCATTTGTTCGCGAACAATCATTTTTCACTTTGCCCCAATGGCAAACACAGCTAATATATTAAAAAGCACCACAAAAAACCTCATGTTGATTTTATTAGGAAATGTTCTCAAAGATAATGTTCAGGCCTAGAATACAGCCATTTTCTCACTTAAAAAAAAATGCAGCTTCAATCCATTTTCCATCTGGGTTATTTTTGAAAAGAAACAGAGAGACACATTTCGATGTGAAATCAATTCCAAATAGCGTCAAACATCAGGGTACTGCACTGAATGTCGCAACTATGTGCCGAACAGTTCATTAAGTCCTAGAAAATTATCCAACTCTACAGATGTAACCATCACTCAACAGAAACCATTATCCACCCAAGTAGAGCTCAGAGTCATGTAAAGCGATAGACATGAGGAATGGAGAGAACAGGAACTATTTCTTGCAGTTTTCCTCCTGTTCCACTGATGCATAAACCATTAATCATTAAATAATTCCCATTATACACACCTACGTTAAATCAGGTGAGTTTTCCCTCACCTTAGTCCTCAAAAGCATATCCAGAGAATTTCATTTTACTGTGCATTTTAACATGAGAAAACTGACAGGGAAAATAATTTATTACTAAAAATTACCTGTTACAGACTTACTTAAATACTTAGTCTACAAAAAAGCTCTTAGCTGATAACTTGGTGGACACATTGTGTCACCTCTTGTTTTAAGTTAAAAGCAAAGTCACAGAAATGTTCTTTTTGCTACGTTTGCAGCTGGTTAGACCCGATCCCCATCAGAGGTATTATTATAATGTGTTGTCATAACTTGCACGGTCCTTCAGATTTGGTGCAGATTTTGCTTTGGGTGTTAATGACAGCCAGCATCTGGGTGCAAACACCACCCCTTAAATCCATTTTTAAAGTTATTCTTCTACAGTCTGAAGGAGACATTATTTGAAGTGGAAATAAAATTTTTAGGTTATAAAACTCTAAAAAATCCTAAGTGAGCCCATGGTGCCAAATCCATTTATTTTAAAGAATTTTTAGATAGTGGGAAAAGTGCAGACTGAAACTAAAATGTGATGTCCTTTTATCCTTGTAAAAATGGCTGAGCTTTTTCAGGAATTAATCATGTTGGGGATGACTGGGGAGAACGTGCATGGTTACAGCATCTGTGTTGGAAGAGCCTTTCTTGAAGTAAATTTTAATTCTAAAGTTTTTTCTGGGGAAAGAGTCCTATAAATTCACAAAGTATTATGCATGATGAATAAATTATGTTCATTGTAAAATTGTTCAGAATAATGAAAAACTGGAAACCATCCAAAAGGTCATAATAAAATAATTGGTTAAAGAAATTTCACATGATGGGAAATTATGCAACCATTAAGAACAATAATGTCAATCCACATTTATTTAAATACAGAGAGGGTAACCATAGAAGGACCTCCACACTGTCGAATCCAGTGGTCAGTTCTCATCTGAATTTGACACAGTTCTCCTTGGTGAACTGCTTGTGGTTCCAGGATACGACACCCTTGCTTTTCTCCAGGCTCACTGGCTGCTCCTCCTCTTCCCTCCCGCTGAGGCACCCCAGTTCTCAAATTTATATCTCCAGACAGGCCCCCTCTCCCCAAGTCCAGATTCATTTCTCCAGCTGCCTACTTTGCATTACCCCTGAATGTTTAATGGAAGTCTCAACAGGTTCAACACGGAATTTCTGGTCTTCTCTCACAAACTGGCTCTACCAACAGAATTCCCCATGTCAGCCAATGGCAACCACATTCTTCTAGTTGCTCACGCCAAAACCCCGTTGTCATCCTTGATGACATCACTTCTTCTCACATTGTATGCCTAGATGCCTACTCTGTCAGTAAAACCTGTGGCTCTACTCTACCTTCCTCTCCACTGTCTAAGCCCCCACCATCTCTCACTCAGATTACTGCAGGAGCTCCCAAGTGGCCTCCCTGTTGCAGCCCTTGCCCTGCACATTGTCTTCTCAACACAGCAGCCGTATTTTCGTATGTAAGTCAGATCCTGTCACTCCTCTGCTCCAGTGTCTGCAATATGTCCCAGTTTCACTCAGCGTCAAAGCCAAAGTCATTCTAAGACCTATTTCCTCACTTCTATTCAATGTAACATAAGCCTTTTTGATTTTCTTTGAACCTATCAGGCATGTGAGGAAGGACTTTAGACTCCGTTTGAAATCTCCGTTTGAAAGCTTTGTTAGTAGTATGTCTCCAGATTTTAGCTTCCCATCTGCAAAATGGGAATCATGTACCATGTACCTCACAGGATTGAGGTTGAATTTTTTTTTTCCTCCAAGGTGTTCTGTAAGTATAAGGGTTTTTCATTTCATTTAGAGGTTATTTTCCAATATGGCCTCTAAAGCTTATCTTGCTTTGCTTAAGAATGTCTCGCTTCCAGTCCGCTGTTTAGATATGATCAAGTCAGACAACATCTAGTATGTGGCTTTTTTTTTAGCCAAGCACTCTGGGGATGTGAGAGTAGCCAGGCCATGTTCTCTTGAAGAATTAACCTGCTCAATGTGGGACGTAAGCCTGTTAAAAACAAAAAGTGCGTCAAGTATTGCAGGTGTTCTGACAAAACAAAGCATATATGAAGTATAGTGGGGGAGCAAAAGAAGAATGTTCAAATCTCTGAGGACTGAGAGAGAAAAATGGGATATGGGAGAAGGGGGAGCCATGAATCAAGGGGAAGCCTTGCACTGAATGCTGAAAGATGGTAGGTGGGGTCAGGCAAACAGGAAGGGTGGGGGAGGGATCCCTGACTACTCCCATATCATACTTTTAAAGCACACCCAGTATTTATCACAGTACTTCATTCTTTTTAAGGATAATTATTTATTCGTTGTTGATCTTACCCATTAAGTTTAATTACCCAAAGAAGCTCCATGTCTTTTGTATTCATTTCTGTACCCTAGAGTTTGGCATTGTTCTTGGCCCAAGAGAAAGAAGGGAGGGAGGGAGGGTAGAAGGAAGGGAGAAAGGGAGGGAAATAGGGAGAGATGGAAGAGAAAGGGGTATTTCATCCCGGTTAAGAGCACAGGTTTGGGAGTCAGATGGTCTGGAGTCCCAGATCTACAGCTTATCAGCTGGATGACCTTGAACAAGTTACTTACCCTCTCTGTGCCTTAGTTCCCTTATTTGTAAACTGGAGATAATAATAGTTGCTTCTTGATAAGATTGTTGAGGATTTACTGAGACAGTTCTTGGAAAGGGCTCAGTACATTTGCTGGCCTATGGGGTGTGTGTGTGTGTGTGTGTGTGTGTGTGTGTGTGTGTGTTTTAAAGATTTATTTATTTGAGAAAGAGAGAGAGAGGAGTGTGAGGGGCAGAAGGAGAGGGAGAGAAAGAATCCCCAAGCAGACTCCACTGAGCATGGAGCCTAACATGGGACTTGAGCCCAGAACCCCGAGACCATGACCTGAGCCAAAATCAAGAGTCAGATGCCCAACCAGATGAGCCACCCAGGCGCCCCCTGGCCCATGTTTTGAATATTAACCCTATCCTCCAAAGTTCTCACCCGCTTTGGCCAAATTCCAAGGACTCACTTGGAACTAAACTGAGGTCTCTCTGTCTATCCAACAGTTAAAACTTCCAAGCATCATAACAGCTTAGATTTGTTTTGTTTTGTTTTGCAACTAAGGTTTTATATACACACACACACAGTTTTAATGGCTTCCTCTGATTTTCTTTTTTCTTTTTTTTTTTTTTTTAAAAAAGGACTTCTATGGTTGAGTGCCTGAATTACATTACCATTAGAAACAATGCCTGCAGCAAACTTCTTTATCTCAGTTACTCATTTTGGAGGGTACTTGTATTTCAGGGTTGTCCTTGGCTATCTTTCTGACCCAAGTGAAAACATTCAGGATCCAGTGAGTGACAAATTCTTCAAGGAGGTGTGGGTTGCAACGGCAGCTCGAAATGCTACAATTTATGATAAGGTGAGGTTTGCGTGTCACCCCCCACCTTTTTTACTTGAATCATATCACAAAAGCACATCATTATTACTGCATATTATTGGTACAGAGTATTCTTAATGAGTGTAAAAAAACAGTATATTTCCTAGTTGTAATAAAATACCTCTTTGTAGACATTAAAAAACAGTGTCAAAAAATATGATGGATTATGGTTTAGAAGAGCCATTAGTGGCATTCTGATCTCTCCTCTGACTCTGGGATCCCATCCTGAGCAAAGGTGGTTACCCAGCCTTTGGACGGATCTAGTGACACAGAGAGAAGAGGCAGATGGGATCCAAAAATGAGTTAGACCTGGGTTCAACCCAGCTCACCCAGTTGCTGGTGATATAACTTTGTATCTAGTGTTTGACTTTCTGAGCCCTCCTTTCTTCTCCTATAAACCAGAAGGAATATTCACTGGGGTGGTTATGAAAATAAAGAATAGTCTTTTAAGTGTATTTAGCACATAGTGCATAGTAAATGGTACCCTTCCTCATGCTGGAACTTACTAATAACGAAACACGTCCTTTGTTGGGCATCTCTAATTTTGGAAAGGTGTTTTAAAACCAGCTCCATGTGTTAGGGAGGCCAAATGTATCTTTTGGTAAGTTCTATCCTTGGGTTATGATAAAGAATGTACAAGAGTTAAGAGTTGTCCAAAAGCGGAGCAAGTTACTTCGTGAAGTAGCCAGCTTTCTGTCATAGAAAATATCCAAGCTGAGATCCGCTGACCATCTTTGAGAAATTGAGTAAGAGTGTGTTGTTCTTCATGACTTCTGGAGTCCCTTCCAGCCTGGAGAATTCATCATTCCTAATGAAACATGACAGTCTACATAGACTTATTTCATACTGCGGACTCAAGGCCACGAGCAAATAGGTCATGGGCATGGAGTCTTTTAAAATGCAATTTTAAAAATGCAGTGCACAGCCTTTTTTGGATCCTCATGGCGGGGGCAGGGGGTGTGGAATAGCAGCTATAAAAAAACATTTGGGAACATAGGATAAATCTGAATATGGACCATATCGTAAATGACTTGGAATTGATTTTCTGGGGTTGTGAGAATGCTATTGTGGTTATATAGGCACATTCTTATGCTTAATACATGCCGAAGTATTTAGGAGGGAAGTATTCTGACATGGGAAGCTCATTTTCAATTAGCAATATAAGTGTAGAATTGATAACTTTAAGTAGAAGTACAGATATGAACATTTTTGAAAATAAAAAGTTAGAGACAATATAATCTGCAATTTTCCTCTTAGACCAGAACCTCCAGTGAAATTCTAGGAATTATTATCCAAAATCCTAACCTGAATGTGGGCTGACATCAGTGGAATTCCCCTACCACTAGCTTGACTTTATCCTGAAGGCAATGACTTGTGTAGATCAGCTAGAAGGATCTGTCTATGATTTTTTTTTTTTTTGATGGAAGCAAATCTAGTGGTTTCTTGGTACCAAATAAGAGAAGCAACTCTTAATCAGGTCTGTGCTGTGCCATAAACCTAGCAAAGATTTTGTCTCTCGGAATGAGTGTGTTCCATAAAGGGGATATCTTTTCTTTTAAACTTATGACCTAGTTTCTTCCTATTTGTGTTTTAATCAGGTGTTCCGGTGCCTTCCCAATGATGAAGTACACAATTTAATTCAACTGAGAGACTTTATAACCAAGCCCATCTTGGCAAGGGAAGATCCCATTAGAGCTGAGGAAGAACTGAAGAAGATCCGCGGGTTCTTAGTGCAATTCCCCTTTTATTTCCTGTCTGAAGAAAGCCTACTGCCTTCCGTTGGAACCAAAGAAGCCATAGTGCCCACAGAGGTTTGGACTTAAGGGTGATACTCGTTTGCAGCTCAAGGACTTCCACCTTGAAAAGTGCACTGCACACAGTGACTTCAGGGAGATCCTCAGAGCCGCAGCCAGCCCCAGTGCACGCAGGGATCCACCCCATGCACCCCCTGGATTGGCCGGGCAGGACTGCGGTCCTACTGATAGAAGGACGCTGAACATCAGGTGGGCTTTCTAACTCTTCCTGCTTATCCCTGTGAAAAAGGGACTGTATTCTTACTGGGAGCACATGCTCAACAACGAATTCCACGGTGTACACCAAAATGCATTTCCTTTGCTAACAAAACTTCACCTGTGCCTGTGATGGAGGCTGCCAGAAATTGTCGAAACCTCCTTATTCTTCTCTGACCCTCATGAATGCAGCTGATGACTGTTGCACCTGCCCTCACTTCATAGTACATACACACACGGTTTAAGATATTGTTTATAACTGGAGGATGTTGCGATGCTGCTTCCAGGTTCTTTAAAGTAATGGGGATACCCCTGCCCATCTGGTCCTGAAGTAGGAGTGTTCACCCAAGCAAGGATGTGGTCCTTATCCCTGTTCAGTGACTGAAAGGACAGGGTAGACATTATGTATACAGCTGCCCATGTTAGGTGCTTCTGATAACATCAACACTATAGATCTTAACACCACAGAGCAGTAGGAAGGAATTAAATTTGGTTATTGAGGCAGAGATTTTACTTTGCCTCCAAAGGCAATGACAAGATATGGTCTTTTGATAGGGTCCACCCGATCAAATTTGAAAACACATGGAGGCTATTTCATTACACAGCAGCTGATGAAACTCAGAGACAAAGAACGCAGCCTTCAGAAGCCTGCAAGGTGGCTGTGGGGATCGGATCCAGACAAGAAAAGAAGATTCCTTATAGTCCTGGAAAATTCCTATCATCCTTAGCTGCGGGATTGATTGAAATTTGAGTTTCTACATTTGAAAACCAAACCAGTGAATGCAATTTGTCTTTCAAGAGAACCAGAGTCTTCCTAACTCCTACGAAATTAATAAGTAGAAGGCTAACCTTATTTGACATTCAGCTCTCAGCTATGTTACCTTCTTTAAGAAAAATTAATTGATTGCAAAATACTTGCTATTTAACTTGTATCATTAAATATGCATGAACATTCCAGCAGGCTTCCAAAGAGGTTAGGATCTTCATTAATTCACATTGTCCTAGTCTACTAATCGTTCTGGAAACCCATTTTTCCTTTTTGAATAGTAGCGTTCCCTTTGGTGCACCCTAGCTCTAACGTTCCTAAACGGAACTCTTCTTCCAGCCTAAAGAGCTGCTGTGCATTCCCAGAGGCCCGTGCCCGTAAAACATGATGCAGGTGCATTGATCACACATGTAAGGATTCCCGGGACAGAATCTCACTGGAGTCGTTCTTTAAAAAAAAGCGAGGGCCCAATCTTTGTTTTCATGGAGTTAGGAAGAGGTTAAACAGGAGTACAAAGTCAATAACCTGGGTGAGTAGGAGAGAATGTCACACTCAGGAGAGGATTTCACACCTAGAGAACATTTCACAAATGAGGTGGGACTATGCTTTATGAATAAATAATTTCTCAGATGGCTGAAGGTGGTAAAACAACTTCATTCTATAGCAGCTGTAAATAAGACATTTGCTATTTATGAAGTTTAGATTGGCATTTAAAGGGTTGAGTGGATGTGGAATACTGAAGGATTACTAATAGTTTACTTTTAAATATTTTTTAAACTATAGAACAGTCAACACGCTGGCTTTTGTTTTTGTGCAAAATGCTCTCCTAACACCATGAAAAATAAAAGCCTAAAACGTCCCCTTCTCTTAAAAAAAAAATCACTTAGTCCAGTCTCTCCCCATTTTATAGATGACAAAACTGAGGCCCAGATTGGTTGAAGGACGCACTTGAGTTCACCCATCTGAGAGATGGTAGAGGCAGGACTAGTGAAATTGCTGTGGTCCATTCCTAGCCTCTCTCTTGATGTCATCACTGTCCACAAGTGAGGAGAGGCAGTAAACAGATTTCAGTCAGGATATCTCTAAGCTGCTTTGAACACCGTGATATCATGTACTTAAGTGTTCATCTGTCTTCCCCTGTTTGAATGTAAGCTCCCCGGGGCAGGGACTTTGCTGTGTTTTGTTCATAGTGTATCCTCAGAGCCTGGAACAGTACTGGGCACAGTGGAGGTGCTCAGTAACTGGTGGGTGAATAAACGAGGTGCAGGAGAGAGCTAATGAAATGACAAACTTACGGCATCTCAGGCAAGAAATCTTACTGTTGGTTTCTGGGGCCAGTTTCCTTTCTACTGCACCTTCTGAAAGGCAAGATGTTCTTCTGCAAAGAGAGAGGTTACCAGCTTTACTTGGGTGGATTTTCTGGAAGATTCTATGCAATAATGGCCTATTTGCAACAGCAGCTTACATAGAGCAACATTCTGCAAGTTACATGGGGTGTGGACACGAGGTGTACTGCATGGTCTAATTAGCCATCATTCTGACACCACTATTACCTAATAATAGAAGTTCAAATAGTTTATCTTTAACATTGCAATATCTGGTATCAACTTTAAAATGCAAATGATTCAAAGCCTTGAAAAGCTATTATGAATCTGCTCCACATTTGAAGTCAACTGTAATCTTCTGAAATGCCTATAAATGCTGTACCCAATACTCTGATAATCTCTGTAATAATTTTTATTTTCAAGAAGGGAAAATTCTATGATTATACAAAAGGACTGGCAGGAAGTCGAATAGCCACTCAAACTGTCCGGACTGTCCAAGCTCAGTCGTTGGAGGATACTCAACACAGCAGGTCTGGTGCAGGCATTTGCTGGGTATCAAGTGTCCACTCGGTGACTCGCCCTTCCTTGGGATGTTCTTAATTCTCACCTGTAAGGCATCGCGCAGAGGCTCGGAGAGGCGGTCGCTAGATAATTGAGTGGCATATCGTAAAACAAAATATTGGTTTTCTTTTAGTAGCACCTTTGGAAGAAAACTTCATCTGTAGGTCAAAAACGTGAGCAGTTCATCTCTTGTGTGCTAACTTGGGAAGTTGTGATGTATCATGAACGAATCGTCTCCCAGGTGAAAACAGCGGGCGGAGAAGCCTTCCTGCAGCCGTCAGACTAGGGGCAGACCCGGTTTGCACGCTCTTCAAGAAGAACCTCCCCGTCCTGCAGCTCCTCACCCCTTATTCCTTCGGCCTCTGTCCCCAGGCAGGGCACCTCCTTATTATGTAAACCATCCTAGAGGACAAGAAGAGGGTTTCTGAAAAGACAAAATGAGGCTTCTACAACAAATCTTCAGCTTCACTTCCCTTTTAAGTGACTGACAAAATATTATTATTTTTTACCAGAGGTAATCGTCTCATGAACATCCCTGATTTGATACGGCCCTTGAGCGTTTTCTGATGTCTGTCACCCTCTACGCAGGGGCAGAGAGGGTCCTTCATGTCTCCTCATCCCTCTCTACTCTGTTGTATAAAATGAGCAAAGGCTAAAGGACTTGAAGTGTGCTTAGGAATACATTTTTATTTCCCTGGAAGATCCTTGGAGGCCAATTACTACTGGCAGTTGGGAGGTTTCAAATGGGTGGGCCTTGAGAAATTCTTGAATCTAGAAAAGCACTAGAAAAAGAATTCATCAGCATCTCTCAGAAAGTTGCAGGCGAAAAGTCAATGGATTCGAATTATTTTTAGGGGGGTGGCTAGGTACCATAAAATGATTCCAGACGGCATGTAATTCACATGCGAGATGGCACTGACTTTGACTTGAGATTAGAAGCTTTCATTAAAGGAACCTAATGTTTTATGACTTAATTTCTTATAGGTTATTTTATTTTTCCTTTATACTATTTTTAATTTGTAACTTAAGAACAGTAATCAAACATACGATACATGAAAATGTGTCACGCTAAGCATTTGGAGGTTGTAAAGTCAGAGACTAGGATGGCAGTCCAGCCAAGGTGCATGCTCACTTCCTCTTTGCCCAAGCAACTATAGTTGTTCACTTTATTCTTGATAAATGCACGTGAGTGAATGTCACCCTAATTCTGCTGCACACTAGGAAACAGAACATCCCGCCCTCCTAATGTAGATCTACTTGGATTCTTCACACAAAATAGTCTGGGCCAAAGGTACTGATATTCTCCTAAACCACTCTAAAACTTCATGCCGAAGTATTGCAGTTGAAGCACGTGTCACTCACACACACACATACACAAAATACTTGACAAGGAACATCCATTCAGAATATTTCCATAATCTGGACAGAACTCAGGCTTCTAGCCTCACCTCTATTGCAGCACTTGGCACACCAAGGCTGGGCCTCCTGTTTTTGTAAATAAAGTTTTATTTGAACACAGCCACGTCCATTCATTTCCATGCATTCATGACCAAATGATCTGCAAATCCTAAAATATTCACCATCTTTAAGAAAAGCCTACTGGTCCTTCCTCTAGAGGGAGCAGAGAATGTCCAGACAGCGTCCCTCAACCAAACAGAGTTGGGTGAGTTCTAATCTCTTCCCTAACAAGGTTTTCAAGTCTCCCTATCCCAGAGCCCAACATTCTACAATGGATTTATTTGAAGAACAAGGTCAAGTCCTTTTAGGAATAAAATCACATGGTTTTGGTTCTGGAAAGACATGTTGTCAGCTAAAGCAGGCGTCTCCCAGCTGAGCACTCATCGGCATACATTGACAATGTTTGTAACTAAAGTGTTAGAAAATGAGGATGGGCAGGCTGGAGGGTTTGTATTCAGAATGAGAACTGTGAACTCAGGAAGACTCAGTTTCCCGTGAACTTTCCATCTGTGAAGCATTGGAAATGATCCATGTATCCATTCTCTGCCTCACAATCAATGCTCTCTGTGCCTGGTTCCTTAACCGCTTTTTAAAAATGTAAATATTCATTAATTAAATCATTAAAAGTGTGAAATCAGCAGTGTCCCTTTATTTGAAAACCAGATTCGTTGCTCTGCACCGGGGTCTTGAGAGCCAGAGTGCTGCATGTCTGAGCTTGAGACGGAACAGCGTGTCTGTGGAGCCCCCGCCCACACCCCAGTCGTGGGCCCCCACGAAGGTAGCCTCAGATCTCAGCGTCCTCTGCTTCTCCCAGGCCTCTGACCCGTGAGGTGTGATGCTAGAGTGAGGTGCTGGATTTCTTTGAAAAGACCGAGACAGCTTCCAGTCAGCACATACTGAGGAAGGCCAGTGAGGGTGCTGGGGCGCATCGGTGAACGAGTCAGAGCAGGTGGGCCTTTTTGGTGTCCACATTCTAGTGAATTGAGAGTGCAAAGTTACTGCCATTCTCAAACTAAGAAAGTGCCTGAAATAGGAGGCATTTGGGCGCAAGTAGGGGAATTACCAAGCTGGAGAAAACAGCAAAGCCTAGGGTGAAATAGAATAAATGTCAGTCTTCGAGGACACCAGAGTAGAAACCAGGAAACAGCCATATTACTACTACCCATAACAGTAATAGCTATCATGAGTGAATTTGTTGGCCAGGACGTCTTCTAAGCACTTGACATGTTTCAGCTCATTCAACAGCTCTGGAGGTACATGCTCAGGAATGGTCATGGCCCTGAGACTGTCCTTTACCCCCTCTTCAAGACTCCGGGGGCGTACATACAACACCCAGGTATATGAGGGATAGGTGTGGGGCTGAACAACAGACACCAGTGGGAAAAGCATGGGCTTCAGCATTCAAGAGAGCTCACCCCAAAGCTCCACCCTGCCACTTGCTAGCTGTGGGACTCTGCCAGCAAATAATCCTCTCAGAGGTCTTCAAATGTGGTAATAGAGCCTCACTCGTGAAGGCCAATGAGATAGGTAGGTAAAAGCGCAATGCTGCGCACACAGGTGTTTCTATCAAGCCACAGCAGATGCCTTTCATCTACTCTCTGAACGTGAGGCAGGCCGTCTCGAATAGAGAGGACAACACACCCCATGCCCACACCCATGGTCTGGACTTCTTTCTCACTTCCAGAAGGCAATAAAATGATAGTGATTTCTGGATGGTGACTAGATTTTTGGGGAGTCATTTTATAATGTGTAAAAATGTTGAATCACTATGATGTATATCTGAAAGTAAAAGGATATTGTATGTCAACTTTACTTCAATTTAAAAAATAACTAAAATAAAATAAAAATAATAATTTCCAAGTGGAGGTTCTAAGCTGGAGGGAGGGCAGAGAGAGGTGTCTAAGGGGTGGAAATAAAAGGTGGTTTTCTCCAAATTCCTATTATGCTTACATTGTTGGTCTCCTACACTATGGAAATAAACCAAAAGTCATAGACTGATGCCCCACAGGCCAAAGAGAGAGTGTGGATTTCTTTAATTCGTTTCCACTTTTATTCGGAGAATGATAGTCTCGATTATTCAAAGTCTTGCTATCATCTGAGGCAGAGGTTATAAGTTCAAGGTTCACAGGCGGCATCAAGCTCAGAGGCATATTATTTGGACCATATAATGTTTAATATTGTGAATTAGTTGCTAAATATAAAAATTGATAGATTTCACATGTTTCGATTTCTGACTTCTATGCAAAATCAGAATGTCTAGGAACAATGGGACACATGGCATTAATTCCTGTTGGAGCTGAACAGCTGTCCCTTTAAGATAAGGCATGTGCTCTCTAGGTCCCCACAGTCGCCCCCCATTCCCTACTGTTAAACCGGGGCGGGGCTTATGACTTGCTTTGACCAATAGAACGTGGCGGCAATGACACTGTACAACTTTCAAACCTACGCCCCCGGAAGACTGCAGCGTCCACTCTTACCATCCTGAAATGCTCTCACCAAGTGAGGATGAGAGACGAAGGCAAGAGAGAGGACCAGATGACAGCCAGCACCAACTACCTGACTGGGTGTGAGGCCCTGCTAGCTCACCCTGGCCCAGTCCAACTGCCACCGAAACCAGCGGAAGGACCGCCCAGCTGAGCCCAGCCCAAATGGCTGACTCACAGAATTATAAGCAAATGGAACAGTCACTGTCATAAGCCCCTAAGCTCTGCGATGGTTTGTGACACAGCAGTAGACAACTGATAGAGTCTAGCTTCTTCGGCGTATTCCGTTTTCCCTTTTTCACACTCTAGCTGCTCTGCGGCCTGCTGCCAGCTGGTTTCCGGCCCCTCCCCCTAAACTGGCCTACCTCTGGTCCATTCACACCTTTTACGAATAACAACATACCTACAGAAAGTGCCTCCGTGATAAATAGGCAGCCTGGTGTGTTTTCAGGAACTTAACATACACAGCTCAGCAGCACCCAACTCGAGAAAGAGAAGCCCCCTTCCCTCCCCTCCCCTTCCAGTCACTACCAACTCCCTGACTTCTTGAAGCACAGGTTCCTTTTGCCTATTTTTGTACCTCCGCTGGCTTTTTCAACAAAGACATGTTCAGTGTTTCTCTCACTAGGCCTGACGCTTTCCTTGGCTTGCAGGTGACTGGCCACTCTTTAAAATCATGGCGGCTCCCCTTCCTCCATTTCACAACGCCAGGCTCCCGCCCGAGCCCCCGGGTCTTCTCACGCTGCGCGAAGCTCCGGCGATCCCACCTCAGGCTCCGGCCCGAGCCCCCGGGTCTTCTCACGCTGCGCGACGCTCAGGCGATCCCACCTCAGGCTCCGGCCCGAGCCCCCGGGTCTTCTCACGCTGCGCGAAGCTCCGGCGATCCCACCTCAGGCTCCGGCCCGAGCCCCCGGGTCTTCTCACGCTGCGCGAAGCTCCGGCGATCCCACCTCAGGCTCCGGCCCGAGCCCCCGGGTCTTCTCACGCTGCGCGAAGCTCCGGCGATCCCACCTCAGGCTCCGGCCCGAGCCCCCGGGTCTTCTCACGCTGCGCGAAGCTCCGGCGATCCCACCTCAGGCTCCGGCCCGAGCCCCCGGGTCTTCTCACGCTGCGCGACGCTCAGGCGATCCCACCTCAGGCTCCGGCCCGAGCCCCCGGGTCTTCTCACGCTGCGCGACGCTCAGGCGATCCCACCTCAGGCTCCGGCCCGAGCCCCCGGGTCTTCTCACGCTGCGCGATGCTCAGGCGATCCCACCTCAGGCTCCGGCCCGAGCCCCCGGGTCTTCTCACGCTGCGCGATGCTCAGGCGATCCCACCTCAGGCTCCGGCCCGAGCCCCCGGGTCTTCTCACGCTGCGCGATGCTCAGGCGATCCCACCTCAGGCTCCGGCCCGAGCCCCCGGGTCTTCTCACGCTGCGCGATGCTCAGGCGATCCCACCTCAGGCTCCGGCCCGAGCCCCCGGGTCTTCTCACGCTGCGCGATGCTCAGGCGATCCCACCTCAGGCTCCGGCCCGAGCCCCCGGGTCTTCTCACGCTGCGCGATGCTCAGGCGATCCCACCTCAGGCTCCGGCCCGAGCCCCCGGGTCTTCTCACGCTGCGCGACGCTCAGGCGATCCCACCTCAGGCTCCCGCCCGAGCCCCGGGTCTTCTCACGCTGCGTGAGGCTCAGGCGATCCCACCGCCTGCGGCAGCTTCCCCGCCAGCAGCGTGCTCACCCGCAGTCTGTTTCCTTAGAACTCACTCTCAGGAAGCACGTGAGGAGAAGGGGGTAAAGCAGGCTGGGGACAGGCAAAGCCAATCAAGATTAAAGAGGGAGTTCCCACTGAAGGCAGCAGGGCTGGATCTTGTTTAGACCCCTGAAGGCCCGGGAGGCTGCCGTCCTTATCCACAAGCTTCCATTTCCCATTGGTTGAACCTTGCCCTCGGCAGTGCCACATCCCGGGCATTTCTGGAACTCCCTGCGGACAGGTCCAGCAAGCTGCTGTGTGTCGGAGAGAGCCGGTGGAGAAGCAGCAAGAAGCCCATGAGGCAAAACGGCAACGAGGGGAACCGCAACTGCGGCTGCCACGGAGCTCAGAGGCAGGCAGCAGGCAGAGAGGGTGCGGCATCAACAGCGCCCTGATTTTTAAAAGTTACTGACTTTTAGAAGACTGACAGAACAAACAGGCCAACTAAAGGGAGAAAAGAAGCCACATCAGGTAGGAAGTACGGAGACGTGGTTTGGGGGAGAAAGGGGTCATGGGTGTTGTGGAGGGGAGGGACTGTGGTTTCAGAGAAAGGCAGGAAAGGAGGGGAGCGCACAGGGGAGCACAGGCCTTTAATTTTTCAGGATGGCGTCATTTTTATACTTTTTAGAGGCACGTAACTGCCCCGAAGGCAGGCAGTCTCTAACTTTTTTAATACTCTGCATTTGGCTTATCACCACGCGGAGTACATTGTTCAGATTATGTGAAAAATGGATTGAAATGTTGTCATCTCTACCCTCTTCCCCCAAGTCTGTCTGTGCTCTGATATGTGGGATGCTTTGGGCCAATCCAGAAAGTGCAGAGGAGAACCCAAAGAAATGAGTTGTTTTTATGTTAGAGTGCTGCAGTAAGAATTGGATTTCTAAATTTTTCTTTAGTATTTGTTAAGTCTCAATCACTTTCTAAAAATATGAAATACACAATACGTGCCCTCCTTAATGTATTGCATGGTGCGCTGGGTGTTATACGCAAGTAGTGAATCATGGAACTTTACATCAAAAACTAGGGTGACTAACATAATATAATAAAAAATTATTTAAAAATTATTTTAAAAAATAATATAAAATATAGTTAAAGCTGTCATAATGGAACTTTCAAACATTGAGTCAAAATCTCATTTGAAAGATCATGGAAAATTAAAATTCAATAGTTTTCCCCATGATATTTGACTATTCACTTGCTGGACAGTTGCCCAAAGGACTTAGTTCAGAACCGCACCAGATAACTCAGTAGGCAAACACTTGGTGATTTGTGAAAAACAACAGAAGGAGTACTTTTGAAACGTCTTTTAAAATAAACACATATTTCCGGAGCCTTTTTTCATAACCCTTCTTCCTTTTTAAGAAACTTACGTTACAATGCATTCTTTAGATAAAGACACAGGGACCCCAAAGTGAAGTGAAAATCCGGAAGTTCTTGACTTACCTTCCCTTCACTAAGCTAATTAACCGCTTTTCTGTCTAGAACAACCCAGATCTATCACAGACTCCTCTTTGTTTTGAAACTGGTCTGAGGGGACACTGGATGCAAATCCTTTTTTAATCACTCTTTCATATGCCCTCTCTTTTTAAAGTCTGGGTTTTTGGAGAAGGGAGCTAAGATGGCGGCGTACTTAGAAAACCCTAGGCTCCTCTCATCCCATAGTTATCAACTAGGTAACTTTCAAATCATCCTAAATACTCCAGAAATCGGAAGACTGACAGAACAAACTGGCCAACTAAAGGGAGAAAAGAAGCCACATCAGATAGGAAGTACAGAGACAGGGCTTGGGGGAGAAATGGATCACGGTGCTGCGGAAGGGAGGAAGCTGTAGTTTCAGAGAAAGGCAGGAAAGAGAGAGAGGAGCACACAGGTGAGTACACAAGAACATTTCCCCAAAGCTGTTGGCTGGGAAAATGACAGGGGCTGATTTTTGTGAGTACTTGCAAGCAGCAGGGCTCAAAGACTGGAGTTTTAGAGGTCCGTGGGCTTGGCTGGGATAGAGCCCTGACCTGGCACTGACCTGCCCTGGCAGAGGAGGCAGGTAAACAACCCCAGGGCAGACAGCATGGAAACAGTGATCTGAGGAAAACCTGGGGCACACTGAGGGGAGAGGATTCACTCTTCCTGGAGTAGCCTTTACAGAGGCGCCTCTCCACCTCTCCCAGGACAAAGGAGCTGGCGGCACCATTTCCTTCCCCTGCCCCTCAGCATAGGTGCAGAGCCACCTGCTAAGGGCAGCTCAGCCCCACACTGGCTGCCTACCCTGCGTGCTCCAAATCCCACACCCCTGCACTCTGGTGCATCTGCCCTTCTCGGGCAAGCTTGCCTCAGCTCCTGTGTGGTGGGCCCCTGACCCAGAAGACCAGCAGAAACCCTGCCCACACTATGTCTCCTGACCAGAGAGTTCTGCAAAACTTCATTTCTAGTGGAAGTAGTATCAGGTCTCACGTAACAAGCAGACCAGAACACACCTAGTTAAAACCAGCCACACTCTGCCCAAGGACCAAACACTGCCCACTACAGGCAAGGAGAGCCTTTGCAGATGATTGGCCTAAAGGACAGAGCAGCCAAAACACAGCGGCAGAGTGCACACAGCACACATTGGAGACACTTCTGAAGCTCCAGGCCCTGAACACTATATAACCTCTTCTTCATAAAGCCATTACTCCCAGGAGCAGGAAACGTAATGGCATTTTCTAATGCACAGAAGACCAAGGCTTAGATAAAATGCCAAGATGGAGGAATTCATCCCAAATGAAACAACAAGATAAGGCCATGGTTAGAGATCTAAGCAAAACAGATATAAGTAATGTGCCTGATGGAGAATTTAAAATAATAATCAGAAGGATACTCACTGGGCTTGAGAAAAGAATGGAAGACTTCACGGAGACCCTTGTCACAGAAATAACAGAATTTTAAAAGAATCAGAAATGCAAAATATGAGAACTGAGATTGGAAACAGGCTTGATGCAACGAACACAAGGCTGGAAGAAGAGGAACAAATAAGGGATATAGAAGACAAAATAATGGAAAATAAGGAAACTGAACAAAAGAGAGAAAGAAGAATTATGGAACACAAGAATAGACTTAGGAAAATCAGTGACTCCATCAAATGTAATAACATTCATATTGTAGGAGTCTCAGAAGGAGGAGAAGAGAAGGCAGAAAATTTGAGGAAGTAATAGCTGAAAACTTTCCTAATCTGGGGAAGGAAACAGTCCTCCAGATCCAGGAGGCACAGAGAACTCCCATCAAAATCAACAAAAACAGGCCAACACAAAGACATATTGTAATTAAATTTGCAAAATATAGTGATAAAGAAAATATCTTAAAAGCAGCAAGACCAAAGAAGTCCCTAACATACAAGGGAAGACCCATAAGCCTAGCTGCAGATCTCTCCACAGAAACCTGGCAAGCCAGAAGAAAGTGGCATTATATATTCAACGTGCTGAATGGGAAAAATCTGCAGCCAAGAATACTCTATCCAGCAAGGCTATCATTCAATTTAGAAGCAGAGATAAAAAGATCCCCAGACAAACAAAAACTGAAGGAGTTTGTGACCACGAAATGAGCCCTGCAGGAAATATTAAAGGAGACTCTTTGAGTGGAAAGGAAAAACCAAAAGTAACGAAGACAAGAAAGGAACAGAGAAAATCTCCAGAAACAATGACAATACAAGTGATAAAATGGTACTAAATACATATCTATCAATAATTACTCTGGAGCTAAATGGACTGAATGCTCCAATCAAAAGACATAAGGTGTCAGAATGGATTAAAAAACAAGACTCAACAAGAGACTCATTTTAGACCTAAAGTCACCTGCAGATTGAAAGTGAGGAGATAGAGGAATATTTATCATGTGCATGGACATCAAAAGAAAGCTGTAAGTAGCAATACTTATATCAGACATCTAGATTTTAAACCAAAGACTGTAACAAGAGATGAACAAGGGCACTATATCATCATAAAGGGGAAAAGCCAACAGAAAGATCTAACAATTATAAATATTTATGCACCCAACATGGGAGCGCCCAAATATATAAAACAATTAATAACAAACATAAAGGAACTCATAGATAATAATACAATGATAGTAGGGGATTTTAACACCCCACTTCCATCAATGGACCATCTAAGCAGAAAATCAACAAGGAAACAATGGCTTTGAATGACACACTGGACCAGATGGACTTAACAGATAAATTGAGAACATTCCATCCTAAAGCAGCAGAATACATATTCTTTTCAGGTGCACATGAGACATTCTCCAGAATAGATCACATATTAGGTCACAAACCAAACCTCAACAAGTACAGAAAGATTGAGATCATACCAATCATATTTTCTACAATGATGCTACGAAACGAAGTCATCATAAGAAAAAAATTGGAAAGACCACAAATACATGGAAGTTAAACAACATACTACTAAACAATGAATGGGTCAACCAGGAAATCAAAGAAGGTATTAAAAAATACATGGAAACAAATGAAAATGAAAACACAACCATCCAAAACCTTTGGGATGCAATAAAAGCTGTTCCAAGAGGGAAGGTTATAGGAATACAGGCCTACCTCAAGAAGCAAGAAAAATCTCAAATAAACAGCCTAACCTTAAACCTAAAGGAGCCAGAAGAAGAACAGCAAACATAGCGAAAGGCAGCAGAAGGAAAGAAATAATAAAAATTAGAGCAGAAATAAATGTTACAGAAACTTAAAAAAAACAATAGAACAGATCAATGTAATCAAGGGCTGGTCCTTGAAAAAAATTAATAAAATTGATAAACCCTTAGCCAGACTTACTAGAAAGAAAAGAGGACCCAAATAAAATCACAAGTGAAAGAGGAGAAATAACTGCACCACAGAAATATAAACAATTAGAATATTATGAAAAACTATATGCCGACAAATTGGACAACCCGAAAGAAATGGATAAACTCCTAGAAACATATAAACTACCAAAACTGAAACAGGAAGAAATAGAAAACGTGAACATACTGATAATCAGCAAAGAAACTGAATCAGTAATAAAAAATCTCCCAACAAACAAGAGTCCAGAGCCAGATGGTTTCACAGGTGAATTCTACCAAATTTAAAGAAGAATTAATACCTATTCTTCTCAAACTATTAAAAAAAAATAGAAATGGAAGGAAAACTTCCAAATTAATTATATGAGGCAAGCATTACCCTGATGCCAAAACCAGGGAAAGATGCCACTAAAAAAGAGAACTACAGGCCAATATCCCTGATGAACATGGATGCAAAAATTCTCAATAAAATACTAGCAAACCAAATCCAAAGTACATTCAAAGAATCATTCACCACGATCAAGTGAGATTTATTCCAGGGCTCTAAGGGTGGTCCAATATTCACAAATCAATCAACATAATACACCACATTAATAAAAGAAAGGATAAGAAACATATGATCCTTTCATTAGATGCAGAAAAAGCATTTGACAAAGTACAACATCCATTCATGATAAAAAAAAAAAGAGGGAACATAACTCAACATCATAAAACTGGAATTTAAACAAACACATGAAAAGATGCTTATCATCACTTATCATCAAGGAACTGCAAATCAAAATTGCAATGAGATATCACCTCACACCAGTCAGAATGGCTAAAATTAACAACATAAGAAACAACATGTGTTGGCGAAGATGTGGAGAAAGGGGGACCTTCTTACACTGTTGATGGGAATGTAAACTGGTGCAGTCACTCTGGAAAACAGTATGGAGGTTCCTCAAAAAGCTAAAAATAGGACTACCCTACGGTTCAGCAATTGCACTAATAAGTATTTACCCAAAGATACAAAAATACTAATTCCAAAGGACACATGCACCCCGATGTTTATAGCAACATTATCAACAATAGCCAAATTATGGAAAGAGCCCAAATGTCCATTGACTAATGACTGGATAAAGAAGAAATGGAATATATATACAATGGAATATTACTCATTCTTAGAAAAGAATGAACTCTTGCCATTTCCAACAACATGGATGGAGCTAGAGAGTATTATGCCAAGCTAAATAAGTCAGAGAAAGACAAACACCATATGATCTCACTCATATGTGGAATTTAAGAAACAAAAGATCATTGAGGAAAAAAAGAGAGAAAGGCAAACCAAGAAACTTAACTCTAGAGAACAAACTGATGATTATCAGAGGAGAGGTGGGTGGAGGGATGGGTGAAACAGGTGACAGGGATTAAGGAGGGCACTTGTGATGAGCACTGGGTGTTGTATGGAATTGTTGAATCACTGAGTTGTACACTTGAAACTAATATTACACTGTGTGTTAACTGACTGGAATTTAAGATTCTCTCTCTTGTTTAATCCATTTATTTGTTTTTATCTCCACACCCTATTCATTTTCTCCTCCCTGCCATAGGTCAGCATTTTAATGTATTTTTGTATATCTTTTATATTTAAATATTTTCTTGCAAAATGTGTATTGTTATTTGAGGAATTTTTATTTGCATGGGTGAGATTTCTGACAAAGCACTATTTTTAAATCCGGCTCTGTTGATGTATCTAGGTTTAATCTCTTGAGTTTAATCATGGTGTTTAATGTTATGTTATCACCACACTTAACCCATTACTTTTCCAAAGATTGACACTCAGGTTACTTCCAGCTACACATCACCCCACATGTGCTGCCGTGAAAAATCTTCATACTATAGGACTGCTTGAGTGAGCTCACAACATGGCAACTGGCTTCCCTGAGAGTGAATGGTCCAAGAAAGGGCAAAGTAGAAGCCACATGTCTCTTATGACCTTGCCTTGGAAATCATAAAGAGTCATCACAGCAATATTTTATCGATTACACCAGTCAGCCCTATTCAGTGTAGGAGAAGAGTATTCACAGCATGAACACCGGGAGGCAGGTGTTACTGGGGTCATCTTGGCTGCTAGCTACCACACACATTGGCCATTACACTTCTGTGGGGTTTTTTGTTTGTTTGTTTTTTATTTTTTTGCCCCAGATTTCTTGTTTTCCTAGTAGATATTTGGTTATTGTTCTATTCTTTAAAAAAAAAAAAGATGTATTTATTTTTTTGAGAGAGAGCCCCTGAGCGAGTTGGCGGGAGGGGCAGAGGAAGAGAATCTTTCAAGCAGACTACACAGCCCTACACAGGGCTCCATGTGGGGCTCCATCCCACAACCCATGAGATCGCAACCTGAGCTGAAACCAAGAGTCAGATGCTTAACAAACTGAGCCAGCCAGGCGCCCCCAGTTATTGCTCTGTTCTTTTCATGAGTTGATTATTTGGAGATAAGTCTGCAGTCTAGAAGATGTACATTACCTTCCTGTGCTTGAAAAAATTTCGAAGCCTTTTGTCTTCATATTCACACTGAGTTCTAGTGTAAGAATTGTTAAATGGTCGTCAAAGGCTGTCATGATAGAGTTCTATCATGATACATTTCCAACACCTGGAAAAGCAGCCCGTTGTATTCAGGAACCTGAATTCCAATTAAGCCAGGGTACTTCTTGTTCACTTAAGCCAACCTCAACTCTTCTTCCTATTGTTATAAGTAGTGGGATCTGTTTCATGTGATTTCATTTTTAAAATGTACTTGCACGTAACATATTAGTAAGATATCTTGTCTTTTTAGAAGTTAAGAGAAGTTTAGAAGAGAGAAGCATCCTCTTTGACACTTTTATTGGCCAGAGAAAGCTACAACAAATGCAGTGGTTTCTGAAAGGGATGTTTTATTACAAACAAAATGGCCATTGTAACAGCTCTGAAATGATACTCCATGAAAAGCTTAAGTGATAAGTATTCTTTTTGTTTCTGCTACTCTGGCCTTTGTGTTTTTTACACAGGAAGACACAGATGCACATCAGACGAAATATTAATGATCATAAATAATAGCAATACAATAGGGAACCAAAAATTCAGTTTTCATTAGGAAAAAATAAAAGTGTGTCAATTCATCCCTGCCATTTTTTATTTATTGAGGCAAAAATGCTGTTCAGCACAAATGCAGCCGTTACTATCCAAAGTGAGCTACAGACGAGCGTGGAGGGTCCAAGGGGAAAGTAAAGTCATTCAGCCTGAGAGTTTCTCCCATCATGTTGGCCAGAGAAATAAATTATTGAACCTTACCTGAGTTTGTATAGTTACCATGATTGAGCGCTTCAACACGGAAGCAAACTTCTTCGACATAAGTTTTCTCTTGACTACTTTTTATTTTGAGGAGCCCAGAGTGTCTGAGAGCCTCAGAGAGCTCTTTGTTCCCGTCTAAAGTAAGCCGCCTACGAGAAACCTACCTCACGTGCGCACCACTCAGCCTGCGTCCAACTTGAGGTAGACACAAGCCAAAGGACCATTCATTTATCTCCTTCACAAATGGCACCAAAATTGGTAAACTTCAAGCAAGACTAAATAGATTGGGGGGGGGGGGCTTGTTTGATCTCTCCAGAGATCTGTAGTTAGGAATGAACATTTGGAGGAATTAAAGACAGATAATGTTAATTGAATATCCATTAGAGGCTACGCTTCTGGTTTTCCTGTGGAGGGTAGGACTTGTGGTAAGAATACAGAAGTCAATAAGTGAAAGTGCTGTGCCAATTGTAAAGGGCTCCACAAACATAAAGCATGTACCCACGGCCAGAAACTGCTTCGGAATTACTTCAGGATTATTGCTTTGGGTTTGGTAATTCCAGAGACCATGCCCCAGACCCAATACGGAGGAGCGGTGTAAAGCCATCAAGTGGTTTGCCCTTCTCCAAAGAGCCGAAAACATTTCCAAGTACGATCCCAGGACAGATGCGCATGGCGGATGAGAGCAGCTGCTAGCTTGTTACAGACCACCCCCCCCCCAAGTATTTCAAGCTGACCCCATGAGGTTGAAGGAGTACGTCCAGCTAAAGCAGCCTTATAAACTGCGCCGTGCTTCCTCTCACTCCCCCGTAGCATCAGGCTACAAATCACACCAACTCGAGCCCCGGTTTAAATGCTTCATGGACCTTTCCTGACCTTCTCCATCCCATTTACAAAAATCCTAGTGATCTGCTCGACTCTTGAGTCTTATCCTAAGAGTATTTGGGGAATTTTAAAAACATATACAGTTGTAACTCTGCAGGAAAGCATAAGTCTATTTACTAAAACAGTCCATAGACAAAGGCAGCATTGTTTAATAATTAAGAGAATGGACTCTGGAGTCAAATCCCAGCTCTGTCAATATTTCACGCAGTATCTTTGGGCAAGTAACACAATCATTCTAAACCTCAGTTTCTTTTACTACACAAATATTAATTGAGTGCTTACATTGTGTGAATCCCTGTGCCTTGAGAGTATTATGGGAAACGTGGTAAGAAAATCTATAATCTCTAAACATGGTAAGAAATGAACAATAGGATTATTGAGTGTCTTTGGAATTTATAATACAATAAAAAATCTGGAGGGGATTTTTGAAGATCATAAAAAAAAAACCCAAAACACAACTAATGCCTCATTTTTATATTTTATATATATTTTATCGCTCTCTACCTATCATCTACCAATCCTTTGTTCACACCCACCCAAACCACAGAGATTTTTCATTGTTATTTACTGTTAACTAGGGTCATCCCTTACAGATAGGTAGCTCTTCTAAGACCTTGACCTCTCAATACGTTGACCTCTACTCCAACACTTGTGAAATTCACATTTACTCCACCTTAGTCATTCATCCCCACGATGACTCACAGACATGGTCTGAAGTGATTTTCAGGTTTTTAAACTATGTGTGTTTTGCTAATTATTTATTTATTCATCAAATATTTAACAAGGGTCTACAATGTCATGGGCATTATTCTGAGTCCTGGTGAACAATATAGTCCAGCGCTTGCCCACAGAGGGAAAGGAGACAAGTAGTAAGGAAGAAAAAGAGGAAGAATAAAAGAATTTCAGATGGTAGAAAGTCCAAAAGAAAAATGGTGGCGATGTGGGGTGAATAATGAATTTGTCCGGCTTAGAAGAGAGAGTGTTACGTTAGGATGATTAAGGAAGGTCTCTCTAAGGAAGTGGCATTTCAGGGCGATCTGGGTGGTGAGAGGACTCATCCATGTAGAAGCATAGGTGGAAATGTTTCTGGCAGTAGGGATGGCAGGGGCAAAGTGTGAGGCAGGAATGACTCTGGTGTGTTGAAGGCAGAGCAGCAGGCCAGTGTAGCCGGAAGTGAGTGAGGAGACAGTAGTGAATGACATCGGAGTCACAACAATTGCAGGCCACGTAGAATCTTCAAGTCTTCGTTAGGAGTTTGAATCTTATCCTAAGTGTTAATCCATTGGAGAAGTCTACATGGAGTTGAGGTGGGAGGACTGATACAACCATTTTTAGCGTGTTATTTTGGCTAGTATGGAGGAAAGGAAGGCCTAGAATGGAGCCGACAATGATACTTGTCATACCCAGTGTTTTCTCAGTGGCAGACCCTGCAGGATGGACCGGGATGCAGGTAATTCACGGGGAAGGTAACCCCAGAAAGCACACATGGAGGAGAAGAAAAAGTGAGGCAGGGAAGGGGAAGCACCAATACGAGAGCACTCGTGACAGGCTGCGCTGGGAGCATCAGGCTCCGGACCGCTTCCCAGGGATCATGTGCAACATGACTCTGGTCGCCTGAGAAAGCCCTCAGCAAAGCAGAAGAGATGCCTGCACACTCGAGAAGCTCTGCGTGCGTACAACTGTCCATCACAGCTTTGGGGGAAGTCAGGGGTGGGCTGTGATTGTCAACAGGGCTCGTGTCAGCATGGCTAGGCAGTCCCTGGTTCTTCAAACAAACCCTCAGCCAGATGTGGCCGTGAAGGTGTTGTGGAGATGTGATTAAAGTTCATGATCAGTTGACTTTCAGTATGGGAAATTATCCTGGGTACTCTGGGTGGGCCTGAGTCCACCCGCTGAAAGGCTTCAAGAGCCGAACTGATGCATTCCTAAGGGAGAAGAAATTCTGCCTGCAGAGAGAAGAGTTCATACCCAACGGTTCTAGCCCCCCCTTCCTAATGGCCTGCCCTACAGATTTCAGCCTTGCCTCGCCAGCCCCCACAATTGCATAAGGTAATTCTTTGCAAGAAATCTCTTAATATATAATCTCCTTCTGGTTTTGAATCCTGACTGATGAAAGAAGGAACCGCATTGGTCACTTTAACAGAGAGCATTTACTATAAGGATGGACTAAACTGTCACTGGAGGACTGCAAAGGCCAGATGGTAAAGCTGAAGTACCATAGAGATGGTGTCTGCAGGAAGCAGCTACCACTCCTGAGCAGGAAAAACAAAGGGAAGGTGGGATTTTTAAAACCTAGAAGCTTGAAGAACTTCCTGGGCCTCAGACCTCTGCTGGGGATCGTATCTCTGAGGAGCTGTGATAAGGCTGCTTCCCTCTCTTAGTGTAGATGCAGTAATTTGTTCATTTTTATTTTATTTTATTTTTTTTAGTGGAGATGTTCTGGCGTGGAGGGATTATTGGATCTCTAAAACCTTTACAGAATTGTCTCCTGGATTTTCTCACACCATCTGGCTCACATGTGTCTTACCAAGGCATCCAGAGGACTCACCACTTACTGCTTCCCAAGCCTGGTTAACTTGGTGTGAGCAATACAGACGCTCACGTAAGGAAAGTGCTATTCGCCCAGTAATCCAAAATAGCAAATGGATAATGCTGGCCATATTTTGTCTTTCTGACATTGCCTTGGGAATCTGCAAGCACCTCCTCTTTTCTCTCCTCTAATAAGACCACTTCAGCATGTGTGAAGCAACTACAGAATACTAAATAAAAAATTTGACCAAAATGAAAAAAAGTGATCTGTATCTATATAATGCGATGTTGCTGAGCCATAAAAAGGATGGAATCTTTCCGTTTGCAACACATGGATGAAGCTAGGGATTATGATACCAAGTAAAATAAGTCAGTAAGAGAGAGACAAATACCATATCGTCTCATTCACATGGGGAATTTTTAAAAAAAGATTTTATTTATTTGACAGACAGAGAGAGAGCACAAGCGGGGGAGCCGCAGGTAGAGGGAGAGAAAGAAGCAGGAATCCCGCTGAGCCAGGAACCTGATGTGGGGCTTGATCCCAGGATCCCGGGATCGGGACCTGAGCTGAAGGCAGATGCTTAACCAACTGAGCCACCCAGGTGCCTCTCATATGTGCAATATAAGAAACCTGACAAATGAGCTAAGGGGAAAAAGAGAGAGAGAGAGAGAGAGACCAAGAAATAGACTCTGAACTCTAGAGAACAAGCTGATGGTCACCAGTGGGGAGGTAGGTACAGGGAGGGGTGAAATAGGTGATGGGGATGAAGGAGTGCACCTGCCTGCAGAGAGAAGAGTTCATACCCAACGGTTCTAGCCCCCCTTCCTAATGGCATCACCCCCAGGTGATGTATGCAAGTGCTGAATCACTGTATTGTACACCTAAAACTAATATAACACTGTATGGGAACTAACTGAAATTAAAACCTTAAGAAAAAAAAAAAAAAGAAAAGAACGTGTTCACCCACTCAATACTGGAACCGAGTGGCAGGGGCTGCGTGGATCAGACCCAGGAGAACAGCCGTGGCTGGCAGGGCAGCCTGACTGGGAGCCCTGCTTTGAGAGGCTCCAGAGAGCCACAGGTAGCCACCGCGGTCTTTATGTTTTGTTTGTTTGGTTTTGGTTTTGGTTTCTGGAGGTTTTTTAGGTGTGAAATGAAAAATACAGTGAAGGGGCGCCTGGGTGGCACAGTCGTTAAGCGTCAGCCTTTGGCTCAGGGCGTGATCCCAGCATTCTGGGATCGAACCCCACATCAGGCTCCTCCGCTATGAGCCTGCTTCTTCCTCTCCCACTCCCCCTGCTTGTGTTCTCTCTCTGGCTGTCTGTCTCTCTCTCTGTCAAATAAATAAAAATTTTAAAAAATTTTTAAAAAGAAAAAAGAAAAATACAGTGAAGTGCAGGAAACACACAAGTATTAGAGTGATGCTTGATAAATATTTACAAGTGTACGTGAAACCAAAACCTAGCTCATGATACGGAACATTTCCAGCACCCCAGCAGGTGCCCTTTCCCCCGTAACACTCCCCACTCAACCCCCCACTCAGAACTGTACTGACTTCTATCACTGTTGATTAGTTTTTCTGTCCTTGAACTTCTTGTAACTTGTTGGGCTTTTGCTTGACGTGGTACCTGTGAGATTCATCCGTACTGTAGTGTGCAGCGGAAGTCCATTATTTTTTTATTGCTCTGCAGTTTTCCACTGTAAAAATAAACCGTCCTTTATCCATCAGTTAATGGATTTTTGGGTTGTTTACATCTTGGAGCTATTATTAATAAAACTTCTATGAACATTCTTGTATTTGAACAGGTATGTGATCGGATGGTGGTTGGCATTCCAGGCATCCCCGATCCTCTGGCTGAGCAGCAGAGCAACACGGGGGCTGAAGGTAAGCAGGTGCGTGGGAACCATCCACCATGGCCTCAGGTGCATGGGGACGTGAAGCAAGGGGGTCTGGGAGGGGACGTCGACAGTGTTGCTGTACTGCTCCCTAGGGGTATTTTGAGGTTTAAGTGGGATAATGTATCCAGAGCACATAGAAATAGGGATTACTTAATAAAAGGTGGTTGTTTTTATTATTATACTAAACTTATAACCTGGGACGTGTAAAGCAGCGGGCCTTGGGTAGGTAGAGTAATTATTTAGGAAGAGTCTTCCAAACTTATAGCACATCTGCTACCCTTCTCTCGTGCTGTGAAACCTTCATACTCTAAAGACAGTCCACACACCAGCAGCTTCAGCATCAACTAGGAAGATGCTAGAAATGCGGGATCTTGGTCCCCACTGATCAGGATCTGCATTTTAACAAATGAGTGATTTTATGGACCCTGTGTTTTGATGAGCACAAGGTAGCACATTGGAATCACATGGAAAGCTTTAAAACTTACATATTTAAAATTCAGTGAACGAGTGAACTCTTTTTGTCATAGAATGCCTTTTCACATATCATGAAATACACCTTAAGAAATGGTGATTTTTGCTTAAATCAAATTTAAGAAATATGTATTTCAAAAAGAAGATTAGAATTAAAGAGCAAAATGTAAGTAGAGCTATCTCTGGGTGGTGGTCTTATGTCTGCTTTTCCTTTTCTTCTTTATGCTCTTTTTTCTTTCCAAAGTTTTTATAACACTTTCAAATTTAGAGGATTTGGTAATTGCGTTTCGATGATAGAAATATTTTTCAGAGCTGCATGTGACGTATTTAAGAATGAAGTACTGGAGCACCTGGGTGGCTCAGTAGGTTAAGTGTCCAACTCTCAATTTCAGGTCAGGCCATGATCTCAGGGTCGTGAGACAGAGCCCCATGTGGGGTTTAACACTGGGCATGTAGTCTGCTTGGGATTCCCTGTCTCCCTCTCCCTCTGCCCTCCCCACCCCACCACATGGGCATGTGCACATGCACTCTCTCTCTCTCTCAAAAAAAAAAAAAAAAAAGAATGAGGTATCATTGTATACTTTCAAAAGATACAGTAAAATACATGAATTTATAGAAAAAGATCGAATAAATATAGCAGAATGTAAGCAATTGTTGAACCCAGGTGGAGAGTATGTGAGGACGAATGCTTTTTCAACTTTTCATACATTTGAAAGCTTTCATAATAAAAAGTTGGGGAGGGGTGCCTGGGTGGCTCGATCAGTTAAGTTCCTGCCTTCAGCTCAGGTCATGATCCCAATGTCCTGGGATCGAGTCCCGCATTGGGCTCCCTGCTCAGCAGGGAGCCTGCTTCTCCTTCTCCTTCTGCCCCCTCCTCGCGCTCTCACTCTCTCAATCTCTCTCCAAATAAATAAATAAAATCTTTTTTTAAAAGTTTGTGAGATAAAAAGTAAAAGATTCATTTTGGAATAACATGACCATTACGTAAAATGTTTATAAGTACATATCTAAGAACCTATCCCACAGAAAAATTATATGAAGACTCACACAGAATAGTGGTTCCCTTTGGGAATGAAACTGAGATCGGGGGCTATCATAGAAAAGATTTTAACTTTGTCTTTAATGTATCAAATTTTTCAAGAGTGCCTTTGTGTATTACATTTATAAGAAACAGATTTTCTTGGGCAAATAGTGTTCCAGATATATGGTGTCAGAACCAGGCAAGTCCACACCGTACTATCTTCAGAGTAACACCTCAACTCTAGGATTCCATTAGGTCTTGTGTGCCAACACTTAAGAGAAATACAGCTAAGTCTGTTGCATGATCCAATGGATGACCAATCGTGCTTTAGGCTAAAAAGAATAAAATCCTATTGTCAGAATATTGGAGTCTTCAGCCATGCAAGAGGCCATAGTCTTTTTTCTGAGCTCAAGGAACAGGCATGCCTTCTTGTGGGCCTGTTTGCTAACACATGCTTTTATGCATGGAAGCATTCCATCCGAGATTCCTTTAGCTGTAGCATACTACCCAGTAGAAAGGTTGTGAGGAAATCTGCGGCTCTCACAAACTCCATCACGGGAAGCTCGCAACACCCACCTCCACAGAACCTTCATGAAAGACCAAATTGGTTTAAGGTAATACATCACCTAATTTTAATTAATGTTTAAAAAAATTATTATTGGGTCCAGGTAATAACTGAAAAGGAAGAAGAGCACCATGCTTCTTTCTCCTGCTTTCTCCTCTCATCCACTTTCTCGACTCCTTCATTTATTCAGGATGTAGGTGAAATCTCAAAGTTTTTGTTATTTTTGCTCATAATTTCTCATTTAAAATTCTGTGCTTTCATTCTTTTCAGCCTAGGATGCAGATATTTCAATGGCCTTTATGACAGCAGTTATTAGGAATTTGGGTATTGGCATAAAAGATTCTTGTCTATGCTGGAATTTATCCAGTTTGAGAAACAGAGCTAAGGAAAAGGCTAACAAAGGCTTTTCCAGGGGTGATCATGATGTGAAATGTGCACCAAGGTGTTATGATTTCAAATTATAAATTACTGCTCAAGCCTCTTATGGTTTACTTTTTCTAAGTCAAACTAAAGCCATTTCCAAATCTGCACCTGCCAATGTACTGAGAGGTCCAACGTCAGTTGTTACTAAGAAGGTCCCTCCCTGTACCGAGGGCCATTTATGAAGCCCATAAAGCTCAGACCATCCAGAAAACTTGGGGACAGGCCTCTCTTCTTGAGGACTTTGTAGCTGCTATTGCTATGTGGGCTGTATAGCCTTCCTGTTCCACTAGAGAGGGGTAATTATTGGCCCTTCTTCCACACCTGAACAAGAGGATTTTCAATTGTATCTCCCAATGCTATTGTTACAGTAATGACCCCTAATGAATCCCATCTCCCTCTATTCATGCCCTTGTATAATTCCCTCCCACACTGACTCAAGCTTTTGCCAGATGACTTGCTTTGGCCAATGGGATATTAGAAAACATGCTGCAAGCCGGAAAATAACTTGCACACCAGGGCTTGTTCTCTCTGGCTACTGGCGGACTGCCACATGAAGAAGCCCAGGTCATTCTACTGGAGGATGAGACCACATGGAGCCAAGCCAAGCTGTCCCAGCTGAGACCTCCTAGATTAATTTGCTCCCAGCCAATCTGCCAGTGTCTGTAATCAGATTAGTGACCTCAGGTGTAACAGCAGAACTGTCCGGCAAGGGGCAGCTGGGTGGCACAGTCAGTTAAGCATCCAACTCTTCATTTCACCTCAGGTCATGATCTCAGGGTAGTGGGATCGAGCCCCACATCAGGCTCCATACTCAGCAGGAAGTCTGCTGGAGATTCTCTCTCTTTCTATGCCCTTCCCACTCTCCGTCCCTCTCTCTCTCTCTCTCTCCCTCTCCAAAATCAATCAATCAATCAATCTAAAAAAAAAAAAAAAAAAAAGAAAGAAAGAAAAAAAGAAAGAAAAAAAGAAAAAGAAAGAAAGAAAGAAAGAAAGAAAGAAAGAAAGAAAGAAAGAAAGAACTGCCCAGATAAACCCAGCCCAAATTACTGGCACATGGAATCATGAGGAAATATCATTTTTTAAAAAAAGTTTTTTAAGCCTCTATGTTTTGAGATGAAGTGTATGACAATGGTTTGTAGGATGGCCCCCGTGATTCCAAATCTCAGGTGTTCACATCCTGCACAATCCCTTCCCCTTAAGTGTGGACGGGACCTGTGACTTGCTTCTAGCCAATAGAATATGGCAAAGGTGAAGCGATTCTTCAGGCATAAATAAAGTCTGGTGATTCTGAGTTAGTCAAAAGAGAGATTATCCTGGGTGACCCTGATTTAATCAAGTGAAAGGCCTAAGAGAGGAACTGGGTCCTCTCTGAGGCCAGTGACTCTTTCTCTGTTATTAAAGAAGCAAGTCATCAGGAGTGCTATGGATGCAAGGAAATGAATTCTGCCAACAACCTGAATGAATTTGGAAGCATATTTTTCCCCAGGCAAGCCTTTATATGAAAATGCAGCCCAGCTGACACCTTGCTTATAGCCTTGTGCAACCCTGAGCAGACGACCAACTGAGCCATCCCCACACTCCTAACCCAGAGAACTGTGAGAAAATAAATGTGTGCTGATTGAAGCCACTGAATTTGTAGTGATTTGTCATGTAGCCATAGAAAACTAATACAGTTTGTTACTTGGCAATATATACCCTATATAGCCACTTTACCAGGTTTTCTCTTCCTTTGCATCCATATGCCAACCCTTTAAAGACTCTGTCATCTTCTAGGGCATAAACCCAGTGACTGGCCCAGTATTACTACTGAAAGCCTTTTCTCCTGGGAAATCCCTCAATCTAACACGAACTGGATGGGTTGTCACCCCAGTAGCATGGTAGGTCACCACACGCGCAGATAGCCACCTACGTCTCTCCTCTCTTCAAGAGCAGCTAAAGCTCTTCTTCTTAGGTTCATGCCTCGTCTCCTCTTTAGCTTCTATCTTCAGCCCTCAGTGAGACATTGACTTAATCCCCCTCAAGGAGGCAGAAAGCTGTTATCTCCTGGCAGGAAAATAAAGTGGTGGAGGCATGCAGGCGTGGGTTCAGACATTTTGAAGTACAAAAATTCCTGGTTTGCAGTGGAAGAAAGACCTTTCTCTAGTGAGTTCTAAATGGCCAAAAAGCTGGAACATACTAGGTGATTTTTTTTGGGGGGAGGGTCTTATTCAGACAGAGATAGGAATTCAGGAAAGAAAGCCAGAATGAGGGAAGGGCTCTCACTGCTACTCATGACTGGTAGGCCCAGACCAGTACCAATTCTCCCATCTCATCCTCACTGAGCCGGGCTCCAAACTAGCCCAGAGCTATAGCCAGGCAAAGCCAATAGGACCTACCCAGCCCCCCAGCCATGTAGTGGGGCCCAGAGCATCTCTTCAGGCCTTGATCCTACCTGCTGTTCCAGTGTGTTCCAGCTGTTCCAGTCTAGTTCTGACTATATTGTCTCTTACTGGTTGGTGCTTAGGACTGGCCCTTGCTTCATACCTGCTGTCCACCGGCCCACGACAAACTCATACCCAACTCAGGCTTCTGGAATTCCAGTCTGGAATCTGAGCCCTAGCCCTCCATTTATCCAAGATGGAGTATGAAATAGCAAATCTGGAAATGTTTGCCTCACAAGCAATTAGGACTAAAGTTCCAACCCAGACCTGACGCCAAGCTTTGTCCCAATTCCTGTGTCCATTCAGCTCTGTTAGGGGTTCCCTAGGCTGTCAGCATGGCCTTAACACCTGCTCCCTTCCCACTTTAAGTCAGAAGGCTCTGCCAGCTCTTAGGGGTACCCCAACATTAGTCTACAAGGCTGACAAATGAGAATTCATGCTGCACAAAACCCAGCGGGATTTGGAAAGAGAGGACTTCAAGTAGAAAAACAGAAAACTAACATGTCTTCTGTCATTTGGGAAGGGAGGGTGTGAGGAGAAGAGTGTCTTCAGAGTGGGCTGCATGAGGTGGAATAATCTAAAGAAAAATCCAAGCACACTTGTTCCCAACCCCCATCCTGGATAAATCTGCATGGAAATTGTTTTGTAGGTTCTCACATGGTCCAACTATCAGTTTTCGATATAGGATATGCTCAGGTTTCTGTAGAAAATTTAACTTTCTATTATCCAGACAGAATGTGAAGAGGAAGAGCTGATAGTTCTCAGGTTAATATTCTCTCAGTCTTTCTTTCCACTAACCCTATAAAATAGCCGTTTATATCACTAACCATGATGCTTCTGGGCAGCTTCAGAATCCACAGCTTGAACTTTAAATTCCGTACTCTGGCTGGGACGTCTGTGGGTTGTCTGGGGGGGCGGCTGATCTAGGCTGAGTGTGTGTCCAGACCTGCTTCCTGCGTCTCTCCTCCTCCTCCCTAGACCACCGGGCTGACCACAACATGTTCTTCTCAGGACAATGGCAGAGGCACAATGGGGCGACTGAAAGCACATACGTCTTCTCAAGACTGAGTGGCCCTGGCTCTTGGTCGCCTGCCCACAATCCATGGGTCACAGCAAGTCTCATGTTTAAACCCAACACCCAATCCTCTCGCAGAGTCACAGGGCAAAGGGCGGGTGACATGGCTACAAAAATTGGTGCCCGTAAATCAATGTACCAAAATATCTGAGAGGATCGCGACTCCCCACGCTTGGGTCTCACCACGTCGGTTCCTTCCGGTATTTCCCTAAGTAGGGCCTGCAGCACATGTGTATTCCCTTTCTTGTTTGTCAGAGCAGCACATCCATGACTTTTCCTCCTCCAATTTTGGCTTCTTCAACAGAAAGATTTCTGGAAGTCACGGTTACTTTAGCCTCTTAAATTTACCTTCTGGTGAATATCAAGGTGTGTGCGGCTCCCAGAAGTCCCCCTCGCCCCTACCTCACACCAAACAAGAGCTTTCACATGTTCTTGGGGGGAAATCCCCTGATTTAAATCCTTTTGAATATGTCACTTTGTCATTTTAAAGATACTGGTTTTGTTGAGTCTTTGACATAGTTCCTGTTACAGAATATGTATTTCATTCCTTTGTTTTTCCGGAGACTTAATATGGCTCTGGCCATGTTTTCCTAACTACAAATCAGGTGCGCAGGCTGACAAGGAGAGGGACAGCAGAAAGGACTGTTTAAAACTGGCTATTACTGCATTTGACATATTGCCTATTACTGAGAATTTGTATTCTTCATATTTCCCCTCACAAGGTATTAAATTTTGATTAAACCCAAGAACCTCTGACTGGCTTCCATAAATAGAGAAAACTCTGCAGAGCCTTAGGCAATGTTTTTATATGCAAAATGAGTCGCTAACTTATCATGCTAATTGTTCTGGTGTTATCCCCCTAAGTCCTAAGCACTCCCTTCAGATTTGCACTACATCTTCCTACCAGCCTATGGCATTCTGGGTGATAAGCAATATTTTTTTAATTAGGTTCCACTTCCACAAATATTGTATCTCCTCTAAAAGAAATTTATACCTCTGTTTGCCTGGACCTCAAGCCAGAAACATCCAACGAAAATGCATAAAATGTTCTCTATACGCAACTAATGGATTATCGAACTATATATCAAAAACCAGGGATGTACTGTATGGTGACTAACATAATATAATAAAAAAACATTTAAAAAAATGTTCTCTGGAATAAGCAGAGGTCAATGTCATTGTTTCTGGGTATCTAGGGCACAATCCAACCCTACAAAAATAACATCAGAACTCACTGTGTGCCAGGCCCTGTGCTACGTGCTTTACATACACCATTGTAGCGAGTCCTCACATGGGCCCTGTAAGGTAGATGCTACTGCCTTCCGGGACATTGACCAACCAAGGCCTTAAACATATTGGCAGAGCCTGGATTTAGACTCAGATGCACTATCCCCGTAGTTTATTTTTAACTCTTGAAAGGACCCCTTGACACAATCTTCATGATGAGAGGAATATAATGGAACCCCCAACCTCAGATGTGGTAACTAAGTCTGTATCTGCTACATATTGCATTGACTTAATAAGAAAAAAACTCCTTAAGAACTGTCTTTGAGGGGTGCCTGGCTGGCTCAGTCGGTAGAACATACAACTCATAAGCTTCGGGTTGGAGGTCAAGCCCCACGTTGGGCATAGAGATGACTTACACAACAATTTTCTTTTGAATCCTGTTAATCCATTGAAACACATCCTCAATTATTCCCCCCACACTTCGTTTTTGCAAGAGTATGTTTCCGAGAGCCCCTTGGTTCCTGGGTATATATATTGAACACAGGACCCAGATGTCTTTCTCTTGGGCATCTCCAGATAGTTTATCCTAATCCCCCCCCAATACACACAATTTATGTAGTCAATCTCATTCCACACATTTTATTCACTGCCCTCTTTAGTAATGAAAGATTCTTGCTTAAAAAGATGACTTTTGCATGAATATTATTCATAATAGCAAAAACCTGGAAACAACCCAAATATCCACCAACTGGTTAATGGACAAGTAAAATGTGGTCCATCGATACAATAGAACATTGATACTCAGTGGTTAGAAGGAATAAACCCTGATCCTAGATAAACCTCAAAAACGTGGTGCTAAGTAGAAGAAGCCAGCCACAAAAAAGCACGTGTTGTATCATTCCATTCATATGGAACACCCAGGGATGGAAAATCTATGGGGACAGAAAGCAGAGTGGTGATGGCCCGGGGTGGGGGGGTGGGAAGGGAGATTCAGTGTGAAAGAGGCTGAAGGGATTGTGCTGTGCTAATGAAAATGTTCTAAACCTGCATTATGGTGATGGCTACACAACTTAGTAAATTTACTAAAAATTATTGACTTGTATATTTAACATTAGTGAACTTCACGGTATGGAAATTATACCTGAATACCGTTAAAAAAACTGGAGAACACTCGGTCACATGAAAAATTGATCAAGTTCTTTGTACACTAAGCTGCTGAGAGATGAATTTCCTCATCCATACCATGAAGATAGGAATTCCTGTCTCAAGGAAAATTACCTGAATATCAAATGAGATATTAAAATGCAAGTGCCTTGAAAAGAGGAAATGGTAGAGGAAAGATTCCTTTGACTCAGCGACGGGTGGAAATTATTTCATCCTCGCCTCTAGGTGGTGCTAGAATCTAAAAATGAGCACGCCCCTGGTACAAGCTGAGGCTTGGTGCAAAATTACCTTTCCCTTTGACACCACATCTCTAAATGGAATGTTTAGTCCAATTGTCCTTGAGTCCAGAGACTTCTTCTGAATTAATCTTAGGCTAACAGAAATCCCATGTCAGTGCTGGTGTTCTAACCGCTGGCCAACTGTCAGTTGTACATTCTGTTGTATGGCTCCCTCTTCGTCCTGTGGAATGATTCCTGTCATTGATCCACATTCATCTTCCCTTTCTTTCCGTTTTTATGGAAACTTTCATTTTCATCATAGCTTCACACACCTATTCCATTGCATTTTCAATTCTCTCAGTACTGTACGACTTAATTGGGAATTCATCAAACCATTTGGAAAAGGTCTCAAAAGTAAACCTATGCCTTGCAAACAGGGCCACAGCAATGGAGAAGTGCAACTCGAGAGCCCCTGTTCGAGGCACGTGTTGGTAGCAGGAACAGCTGATGTGCTGTTACTTTGCTGAATGCTATGTACATTTAACATGGGAGAAAAGTGTGCTTTGATAGTTGTAAGGTAAGCTTCTGTATCATGTTCAGGGCTTCAGTCTGAGTCCAACCCCAATCTCTCTTAAAAAAAAAAAAAGATGGGTTTATAGATTATCTTTCTGCTCATCATCTGATGGTTTCTAAAAGCATTTGGTTCAACTAGGAGAGCCAAGAGCTCACAGCATAAGACACTGTACAGTAAAGACACACGGTGCCCTTATCTGAGCCCCTGGGCCTCTACACGGCCACTCTACCCCTTCCAGTGGGTGCAGGGCTGGTCCTTTAAGGAGGTATGAAAGCTGAAGCTTGTGCCTCATGATGTGTCTTGCAAAAGGAAGAACCCAGAAGAAGCACGAGAACATGCACACAGGAGTTGTGCAAACAGACAGCTCATTACCAAGAACTCGTCACTGGTGAAAATACTTTCCCACAAGGAGAAGGGTTTGAAAAATAGCTCTTGCCTTTTGGAGCCCTCTCTTTGGTGGAAACAGATCAGCTTTTAAAATACAATACCATAAAAGCTTTAAAGAGTGGTATTTAAGCAGCATGGAAATAGCCTACAAGAAATTAATGCAAAATCAATTCAGGCACACAATTTACATCTGCTGCGTTACCCAGAATGGCTCTCTTCTATAACTGGAAATCTATGAACCTAATTCTGGGATGACTGGAAGAAGTTTTATGTCTTCTGGGAGGTAGCTGTGCAATCTGTCACTGGGAGGGGAAATCTGCAACCCTTTAAGGGCAGCAGAACCTGGGGCCCTATGGTTAGAAAATTCACATTTAAAATTAGCACTCAAAGAAATGAGTGTTGTTCACGGGTCCAGACCTTTGAAGCCCCACCCTCTGCCCAAACCTGCAGTCTTTCCATACCCAGCAGGCTTTGTCTTTCCTAAATATAGTTCATAGCAAACAATGAGCTGCTCCTGCTTTGAAGGTTGACAGTAAATGCCCAGAAGAGACACAGCCAAGCTCATCGCTGTGCTGGATCTGGGAATCCAGCTTCTCGCTGAATCATGGGGCAAGCTCAAGTTTTCCCATCCCGCCAGTGGGCGTGGTGCTGATTTAGTTCATCAAAACCATCGTAGGTTAATGATGCTCAAAGCATATTTTAAGATCCAAGTTTTGAAATTAATGGTACCGAAAGGGACTGCGAGAGAGCCTCAGAGGAGTGGGAGGGGTGTGGGAGCCAGAGTTGCAAGAAAAGGGAGTTTCCAGGAAGAGGAAGTTGGTAAGAGTGTCAAATGCCACAGAGAAGACAGTGAGAGGAGGGCCTGGCCTTTAGGAGGGCGCTGTTCTGCTTGTGCGGCATTTGGTGAAGCAGGAGCGGAAGCCCTGGGTTGAGTGGATGCAGATGAACAGAAAGGAGGTGCCAGCTGCTGCCATCTCTGAGGAGGAGCATTGGGAGGGGGATTGCCACCTGGAGGCGTGAAATAAGAGAGAGATTTTTTCCTTATGTTACAAAGACTTTCTTGTGACCTTGCATGTGTCTATCCAGGGCTGAAATCAAGGCTAGGAATTCTAATCTTGCCTGAGGCACCATCCTTCTCTGAACAGCTCATAGGAGGGTTTCAATACATATTTGTGGAAGAAAGCAAGGCTGCACCCTGAGAACTGCCCATATGCAGCTTATATTGAAAGCAGACATCCTTTTTAATCATAATAAAATTTTCCGCTCTTCTGTTGTACAAAGTTTTTGCACTACTTAGTTGTATGACCTCGACAAATAACGTACCTTCTCTGGACCTCAGTTCTTCATGTATGAAAGTCTGAAGCGCATGGCTCATGGAGAACAGTGCGCGGCTCAGAGTAAGCGGATTGTACTGTCTGCCGTTGTTGTGGTAACTATTACATATAACTATTATTACAACTAAATGCAACCATTTGTCATCTTGGAAGCCAGGGGAGGCATGAAACATCCAAATAGCTCATGGAGTATTTTCGCACAAGGGCAAAGGCAGGAAGAACAGCTCTTGCCTTCTGAAGTCCTCCTTTTGGTGGGAACAAAATGGCTTTTAAAATATAATCCCATAGAAGTTCTTTTTAAAAATACCAAGGACGGTTCCCAAAAAAGTTCTTCAAAAATTAAAAAATTCGTCATCAAGAGTAAACCCTAATGTAAACTATGGGCTTTGGGTGATGATGATGTGTCACTGTAGGTTCACCAATGGTAGCAAATGTACCCCTCTGGTAGGCGACGCTGGTGATGGGGGAGGCTGTGCCTGTGTGGAGGCAGGCTGGGTATATGAAAAATCTCTGCACCTTCTGCTCAATTTTGCTATGAACCTAAAACTGTACTAAAAAGAATGGCCTTAAAAACAAATGTGGAGGGGGATGGGGTAACTGGGTGATGGGCATTAAGGAGGGCATGTGATATGAAGAGCAAAACTAATGATGTACTATATGCTAATTGAATTTAAGTAAACAGACAAAAAAGCCAATGTGGAAGAAAAGTACAGTGTAGGGAATATAATCAATAATATCATAATAATGTTATATGGTGACAAATGGTGACTCTGCTTATCTATAGAATTGTCAAATCCTTGTGCTTTACACCTAAAACTAATATAACACTGTTACGTCAAACTACACTTTGGGGTGCCTGGCTGGCTCAGTCATTAAGTGTCTGCCTTCGGCTCAGGTCAAATCCCGGAGTCCTGGGATCGAGCCCCGCCTTGGGCTCCCCACTGAGTGGGGAGACTGCTTCTCCCTCTCCCTCTGTCTGCTGCTCTCCCTATTTGTGTTCTCTCTCTCTCGGTCAAACAAATATATAAAATCTTTTTTAAAAAAAAACAAAAACTGTACTTCAATAGTGAAAAAAAAATATTAAAGTCTGACAGTGATGCCCTAATTGTGTTGGTGAAAGAAAGGAAGCAAAGCACTTGATGGGAACATGGCGGCCCTGCTGTGCCAGGGCAGCGGCAATTGGGGGGGGGGCGGCTGGGGCAGTGTCGGTGTCCTCTGTGTTCTGTGAAAGGCAGCCAGAGGAAGGGACTGGATGGGTACAAGCCCAGGACTGGAATTCTGATGGCACCTTATGAGATATATTCTGTTGATTTTCCTGCATAGTTAGGATACAGGTGAGCTCCCCCCTCCCCCCCCCCCAGGGAAGCTTCCAGATGGGACGCCTCTGTTACAGGCAATGCCTGATACGCTTGTCCATGTCCACGATGAAGTGAACTGTGGGGTTTCTTAGAAAACACTCTAAAATGAGACAGAATGGCGAGCTTACAGGAGTAGGTTTGTCAATGGCATAGAGGCAGGGATGCCGAGGGGACTGTCCTGCCTTGAGGACTGGGCAGGCCTGGTTTGAAATCTCTGTCTCTTCACTTAGTGTGTGACCTTGCACAAGTTACCTAACGTCTGACCCTCAGCTCATCATCTGTCAAATAATAACAGGGCCCAACTGAAAGGGCCGATGCGAGGTTTTGGGAGATGGCGCATGTGAGGCACTTCAGAGCGTTTGGTGCACAGTGACTTTCTTTTTCTTTAAAGATTTTATTTATTTATTTGACAGAGAGAGAGACAGCCAGCAAGAGAGAGAACACAAGCAGGGGGAGTGGGAGAGGAAGAAGCAGGCTCCCAGGCGCTCCCCTTTTTTTTAATTGAAATCAGGGAATCTAACTCTTAACCACTCTCTGCTTTTATCCTTCATAGGAAAAAAATAAAGATCTAAATGTTACTACCAATTTCTGATGCTTCATCAGCTCCTAGGTAGAATGGAAATTTCCTCCCTTTTTCTCACAAAGATCCAGGATTTAAGTGGGCAGGGGTTCATGATCAAATTGTTTTCTTCTTTCTAAAGGACAGAGCCTAAGTTCATGTTTCTCTTGCTGGTTTCTCTCTGACTCATCTTAGTGCCTCAAGCAAATTATATATTTCCAGTCTTATTTTCTTTATCTGAAAAATGGGCTTTATTTATTAATTTTCCTTCCATCCCTGGCAGCACACACAACCTTATGGTTTGGGGACATTCTCTAAAATGCGTTCAAAGGTTTTGCTTCCAATTTCCTCTTACAGCAGGTATTTTACATTCCTTTCCAGCAATAAGGTGGGGGTGAGGGGGAGTATTTCTCCAGTGGTCTCAGGGGAGAACAATGCTACAGAGCAGTGGTTCTGGACTTGGGCTGATCTGGCCCCCAGGAGACATTTGGCAAAGTCTGGGAATGTTTCTGGTTGTCACAACTCCCAGTAGCGGGAGGTGCTACTGATATCTAGGGGGTAGGAGCTAGGGACAGTGCGAAACATCCTAGGAGGCACAGGACAGCCCTCCACAACAAAGATCTGCTGGCCCCAAATGCCAGTAGTGCCAAGGCTGAGAACCTCTGCTGTAAACGATCTCAATTAATTTTCCCCATTACTTTCTCTTTTTCCTTTTATGTTGCTGTTCTTGGTCCATTCTCTCCCTCTCCCCCTAAGCAAACCTGCCTTCCTTCTGAACTACTAATCCTTCTATTCCTTCCCCCACTTCCACCTCATCTTTTTTCATTCTCTCTTTCTATCTTCTGCTCTGTCATCATATAGTGTTTCATGATCTTCCGAAGTTTCCAGTCCTTGGAAAATATTCATGAAATTGTTTTTCCAGCTGGGTCACAATTAACCATGTATGCCCTTGGGCTGGTCATGTCACTTCTCGGGGCCTCAGCTTCCTGCCTATAAATGAACATAGGACTGAGTAACCTTGAAAACTCAACTTTGTGACTGACAACGATCTTGGCAATTCAAATGCCTAACAATCTTACAAGAAAATCTTTTTTTTCCAAGATTTTGTTTATTTATTTTACAGAGACAGAGAGAGAACAAGCAGGGGGAGCAGCAGAGGGAGAGGGAGAAGCAGGCTCCCCACTAAGCAGGGACCCTGATGCTGGGCTCGATCCCAGGAACCTGGGCTCATGACCTGAGCTGAAGGCAGATGCCCAACCAGCTGCACCATCCAGGCACCCCTTACAAGAAAATCTTACTGTGAGAGAGAGATCTTATAAAAAAGATTAAGAGTTTATCGCTATATATTGAAAAATATGTTGCTGCAGTTGTGTGAATCTGTGGAAATTGCCAAGGCAATTAGGGGCAAGATAAAATCTGTAGGTGGCTAATTTTCGAAGAAAGCTATGGGAAAATTAAATAAGCTAAAAAGATATTGATTGTAACGTTTGTAATAATAAAAAGGTGGAAGCAATAAAAACAGCAAGCAAATTGGGGATTGAGACAAAAATGTATGCAGTATTTATTTTAAAAATAACACTAAAAATGAAATTAAAAATAATACTATTAAAAATAATACTAGTGACTTTTTAACAACATGGAAAATACTTAAGTACAGGTCACAAAATTGTATGTAGTTTATATTCACATTTTTAAAAATTTTATTTTAATTCCAGTGTAGTTAACACACAGTGTTCTATTAGTTTCAGGTAGTTTATATTTGTATTTAGTAAAAGAGAGCACCATTTTGTATAGTGGGCCTATTTTTTTAATTACATAATTTTGTCTTTTCTTACTTCAAAGGGAATACATGCTTATTTGTAAATAATTTCAAAAATGCAGATAAGAAAAGGGGGGGAAGTATCTGTAATTTGATCATCACAGTCACCTCTGAGATGTTTTTCCAGTCTTTGTTTCATTTGTTTTTTTTTTTTTAAGATTTATTTATTTATTTTAGAGAGAGAGAGAGAGAGAGAGAGAGAGAGATAGTGCTGGGGGAAGGGGCAGCAAAAGAGGGAGAGAAAATCTCAAGCAGACTCCCCACCAAGCATGAAGCCTAAGGGGGGAGCTCGATCTCAAGACCCTGAGATCATGAGCTGAGCCGACATCAAGAGTTGGCCACTCCACCAACTGAGCCACCCAAGCGCCCCTGTTTCATTTGATTTTTTACCGGACATCAGGGACCTGTCTTTCCTTTCCTTGTCATGCAGTGCCCTGCAAAGGTACTTACTTTAGCTGCGTAGTATTCCTTTGTATTTGTACTGGATCTATTTGGGGGGGAAGGAAATAAACTTTAAAAAATGAAGGGTGCCAGTTCACAGCTAGGGACCCGTGCGCCTGAATTACTCATGTTCCGCTCATTACTCAGCACTGGATGGACATCAAGGGGAGGCTTGGCTCCTGTCGGCCTTGTTAGCTCCCATCACAGACCCACAAAATGGCCTGTGGGGTGGGCACCCAGCAGTCATTTAGTGAAACCCCTTCCCCTTCCTCTCTCCATCCCCCACTAAAGGGACAAGTAGGGACTTGACCCCACTACCAACTCTGACCCTGCTACTTGGTTTGATCAGCCCAGAACAGGGGACCCACTTGTGTGACACCCCATTCTCCTCCAGTCGCCCTCCCCCACAGCAGCTTCATCTGGCTGAAGTGGCGGAGCTGTTTCCCAAACCCTTTCTCCCTGGCTGGGGCTGCGGGGCCTCTGGCCCTCTTATTGTCATCAAGTTCCCCTGACACCGGCTCAGTGAGACGCCCTTCCCCCTGTGATTCATGGGCACGTCTGCATTCTGCTTTCCTGTCTGGGGATGTTATGACATCAGATTTCTGGTTAACGGAGAAAACGCTTCGCCGCTCACTCCTTTCCCCGGGCCCTCTGAAAATCCTGTGCGGTTCTCACGGGCCTCCCTGCGAGGAGCAAAGCCTCAAGAGGCCCGAAGTGAAACTGCTCTGGCCAAGGCCTGCCGGGCCTGGATACAATGCTGAAGGACACGAAACTTTCCTTTGTCGCAGCGACTCCTCCCACTGTGTCCTTGGGCCATGTCCAATGCCCCTTCTCAGCCCTTCCCAGTGCCCCCCAGCAGGCAGAACATAGCGAACCAAGCCGCGTCCCGCGCACTCTAGGGCGTCGGCGTGCGGGCATTGCGGCTACGCTGCGGCAGGGCTGACGCCAGAGGCGTGACTGGGTCACTGTGGCACCCCCGACTCTAAGGGGCCGCCGAAGTTTTCGCCACAGGCCACACCCACTTCCCTCCTTCTCCTAGGGGTGGGGTAGGGAGGAAACCAAAATTTATGGAGCCCCGCGGCGTGCCGGGCACGGTGCCAAGTGCTCCCGGTGGGTTTCCCCATGTATTCGCCACAATGCCGTGCCCTCGCACTGTCACCCCAGCTTTCATATCGAGTCACCGAGACTTCAAGACGTGAAACCATTGGCAGAAGGGGCGGAGTCAGGATTTTAACTCAGGGCTGTGGATTCTAACATGACATCATAACCCTGCCTCCCCATGAGATTGTATTTTCTTTCTTTTTTTTTTTTTAAATGATTTTTTATTATATTATGTTAGTCACCATACAGTACATCCCCGGTTTCCGATGTAAGGCTCCATGGAGATTGTATTTTCAAAGACAAGACACCTGAGCCCTAGATTAATGCCCTTCTGTACTCCAGCTCAGAGATGGATACAAATGTTTTTGTGTACAGTTAACATCTCTAACCAAGCCCTTTTGCGCCAGACATCTAGGATGCTACAGGTTCAAAGGACAAGTCCCCTCCAAATCGCTTATCGGGACTCTATTGTCTCCCCTCCCCCACCGTGTCCCTTTACAGTTGCTTCCCTAGAGTCACAAAGGTGAGCCACACAGGACTTGGAGCAGTGGGTCTCAAAGAATGGTCCCCAGACTGGCAACATCAGCTTCCCCTGGGAGCTTGCTAGCCGGGCCAGTCTCTGGGGGCCCATGCCGGACTCCGTTAGAAATTCTGAGGCTGGGGCCCACAGGCTGTATCTTAACAAGCCCTCCAAGTGATTCTGATGAAGCTGGAGAACCACAGACCCAGCAAAAGAACGTCGTTGGCGTAAATCCTTGGCTCCGTCCTCACAACCAGGCGGGAAGTTCTGTGAATTCTGCCTCTGCCTTCTTGTTTGTCGCTGTCCCAGCTCAGGCCCTGTTCGTTCCCGCCTACATTATGGCAACAGCCAGCACTAGTGTCCCCTCGCATCCCTCACTCTCTTCCAGTCCGCTCAGACCACACTATTTCTCTGCTCTGATGATGTCATGCAGCCATCTGAGCTTGATATTCAAGGTCCTCCAAAATATTCGTCTGACTTTCACTTTTAATCATCCTTGTCCACCCTGTTATGTACCCTATACCCGAGTCATGCAAAACTCCTCACTGTTTGCTGTGGATCCAGGCTTTCTTACTTCTGTGCCTTTGCTGTTGCTGTTCCTTCTGCCTGGAATTGCCTCCCACCCATCCGCACATACCTGGTAGGGTCCAGCTCAAATGCTGTTTCCTCTGTGAAGTCTTCTTCCATGCTCTCACTATTTCTTTCCTTTTCTTGAAGTCTCATAAAATGTACCTTTACTTCTCCTATATTGCTGATTAAATTATACTATATGCTTGCTTGTGAACAGGTTTTGTCTCCCTACTAGGAGGTAAGGGGACAGGACTGTGCCTTTTTTCATCTTTGCATCTCCTACAGCACCCAGCACAGGGGCAGAGCTTCACACATGGTTGTTGAATGAATAAATGAATGTTGGAGCCACATAAATAAAACTGAAAGATTTTCCATCCCTTATTTTTCTAAAAATGCCTATCAAAACCAATGATATTATTACGTTGTTTTGCTAACAAAGTAGTGTGCATTTTTATCTCCTCTCCAAATGGGGCCAGCTAGAAAACATGGATTATAATACAGAGTTATTGGGGATAACAGTGTCAGGAGAACCAGATCGTTCCCACAGTTATCTGTGGCTTGAGTAACAATATAGGAGAATGAAATTACAAATTTTGTTACTAACCTTCACCTTGAGCATAATGGACAGCTGAGACCTCGCAGTTTTTCTCGCTAAGCAAAGTAAGAATAAAGCAGAAATGACTCTCAGGGCATTTCTGAGACAATTGCCAGAACCTTGGAAGTCCCCAGTTATAGTTGCTGGTCTGGATTGATTTCAAAGTTGGGAAAGAGAACTTCTGCTCAGACAAAATTAGTTATGTAGGTAGTACAATACTCTGTTCCATTTGATGTGCCCACTCACAGAAGACCCCTCTCCTACATGGACTATAAAGGATGACCAAGGGAGGGGCGCCTGGGTGACTCAGTCAGTTAAGCATCTGCCTTGGGCTCAGGTCATGGTCCCAGGGTCCTGGCATCGAGCCCCACGTCGGGCTCCTGGTTCAGCGGGGAGTCTCCTTCTTCTTCTCCCTCTGCCCCTCCCCTCTGCTCATGTTCTCTCTCTCTCTCTCTCAAATAAATAAATAAAATCTTTAAAAAAACAAACAAACAGGTGACCAGGGGAAAATGTTCAGGTCCTCAGCCATGAAGCACTGACAATTGTGCATTAAGCACTGCACAGAAACCAGAACAGAACAGAAAACTCCAGATACCTGGGTTTATTTTCAGTGGGAAGGTCTGCCACTGTGGAGAAACAGAAGTGTCTGGTGTGCTTCAAGATGTTGACGGGTTTTTAACTTTCCTGAAAATGCAAGTATGAGAGATGCAGTCTCTCCTTTCATGGGCTCAGGGCTTCTAGCTCGGTGTGGTGCTTGGCTGACATCTTCTCTGAATTAACAATCGTCTTTTCTCAGGAAAGACTTTGTAATCTGTGTAAGCCTCACTTTTGCAGAGGGCAGTGCGCTCTTTCTCCCTGACTTCTACTTGGGCAGAAGGAAGAGTCAGGGAAATGGCCCAAAGTCGAAGTCCCACCAGGCTGGCCAGGCTCCATCTGAAGAAAAGGAGGTCCACCTCGCTAAGCAGGTTGACTCCTCAGCAGCGAGCAGCCCTCTTTACTATCACACCAGCCCTGGCGCTTTTCTGTCACGTGTGGTGGCCTCAAGTGACTCTGGGGATCCTCGGTCATTCTGACTTGTTTTCTGCCTCATAGGAAGCAGGTGCATTTCCTGGGTCCCACTCATTTTGTGTCTATCCATTAGACCTTTCTTTGAATGTTTTGAGGTGCTTGGACATCTGTTCTTAGCAGAATGTTCAACAGTCTTCCCCGTATTTCAAGACCAGTTCCTTGTAGACGGACAGTCCTTGTTGGAGCTGGTGTCACTTCTGGTGGTGTCAGAAAGTGCAGTTGTTAAGGAATGAATCTTTAGTGACGTGGAAAGATGATCACCATAGAGTAAGGATAAAATACAGGTTACAAAGCCATGGACGTTACAATATGTATACTCGCACACAAATATGTGTAACGAGGATAGATATTGAGTACTAATAGTAGTTATCGCTAGTAAGTGGGTGGGGGTTTTTCTTTCCTTTTTTCCCCCTCAAGGTACATATTTTATATTCCAATTTTTTTTTTTTACAATGAACAGATTTTGTTTTGGTGATAAGAAAAGACAAGTAGGAATATTTTCAATTTCTATAAATGAGACTTTAAGGAAAGGAAGTTTCCAGAAGAAGCCCTGAGTGGTACATCTAGGGATTCAGGAATACAGCATGAGCTCTGCTCTTAGCAACATGGGGCAGCTGGCACTCTGTACAAGCCCACCTTCTGAGGGAGGTGAGACCCAGTTCCATCTCATTCCAGCCAGAGTTGACACCCAATGGAGCCAATCAGGTACCAGGCAAGCCTTAAAAGTCAGACAGTGGGCTTTCTGCCTACCTCGGATTTGGCAACTGTAACTACGGGGCGGGGGGGAGCAGCACCTGCCTTCCCTCGGCCTTTTCCTTACTGTGGGGAGTGTGCCATGTTCGTCTTTCAGCAAAGCTCTCAAGCAGGAATGCCCCCAGAGTACGATGCCCATCTAGTAAGTGCTAGTTTCAGACAAATCGCTCGTTTTCCAAGGCCTGAATAAATTAGGTAGTAGAATTTTGAAAGACGTCATTTACCTGAGCCATTTGGGAAGTTCACATAATTGTGCTGAATGCTCGCTTCTTGAGAGAGCAGCTTTGCATTTCATTTCCTCTGCCTCCTCATTGTGATCTACACCATTGAGGGGGTCAACGATGCTCATCTCTGCAACAACCCCCAAGGAAAGGCCGTCATCAGTGTGGTTCTGGGGCATGCTTTAATCAGGGACAAAGAGCCCTGAGCTCATGGCGCCCTGGAAAACTGCCTTGTGTGGCAGCATCAGGGGGCTCGTGCCCTGAATCTGGGATTGGCCAGGCTAAGGCAGAGCAAGAGCCCTTCCGCTAGCATTGCTGCTCTTCATTGTGCCGAATTCCTCAACAACGCTCATCCTGGGAGTCTCTTCACCTTGCAGATGGATATAACAAGGGAAATGTGTTTATGGGGTACCAGTTCTCGTGCTGAGCTCATGCTTTCTAGATAGTGCTAGAAATCTGCTTAAAGCTTGAGGCTGAATATACGGTCATTTACATAAACTTTTTCATTTATTTTTTTAACACTGAAAACACCACTTGTTAGCCCTCCTTCCCTTATGTGTACCCCTCTGCCTCCCCATATAGACCACTTGTTTATGCTCCCAGGGCAAAACCCTTGGGATGTGGAGATACACTGGGACTTCTCCCAAGCCTGCTTTAAAACCTGCTGGTTCTGAGTCAAATCTCAGAGGTTCATTAGGAGATAATAATAGGAATAAAGAAATAGAGTTATTTTCCCATGTGTTTCTATGAGGGTGACTTTCAGTAGATGGCCAGGAGTCCCATGGAAGATGTGTGTGGGCAAGAATTTGAGATCTGGGTTCCACAGCTTAAGTCCAATAAAGCTATAACCTGCGGCATTTTTTAGGAAGTATTGAATCTCCTTTCTCAATGACTAAGATTCTGTGGTTCTGGACCAATGTTTCCATCTCTCCTGAAATCTTGAATATCTTATTACAAATGAGTTACATAAGCCTTCTTTCTACCCGGAGAGAAATTTCACAATGTCCTGAAAAGAAAAGTGTGGCTTTAAGTGATGAGACTAATATGATCTCAACTTCATTTAAAGACATATTCCTGGGCATAGGAAGTCTCCAGAAAATGTGCTAACAGGAAATCTTTGGGTGGTGAGGTTGTGGGTGATTGTTTGTCACTCCCTTGATTTCCATAGTGAGTATGATTGTCCTTGATCATGAAGGAGACAATTAATCACTTACGAAAGGAGAGTTGATTGCTAAACCACAATTGTCATGTGGCTCATGGACTCAGCTTCTAGATTTTCACCTGGAGTTGGCTCCTTTTCCACTGTCCTCTCACTTATCTGTTTGGCCAACAGATGCTTCGGGACGCACAACTGCCTGGGTCGTATTTAAGAGAAATATGTTTCTTCAGCGACAGGAGAAAATTCTAAGTTGTCAGGGGCAGGGGCACAGGGGACAAAGCTTATAAAAAGAAAGCTTTTGAAAAAGAGATCTTTTTCTCCACCCTTTGCGCATTCCACCCCATGACCCAGACCACATTCATGACAGAACTCCTGTGTGCGGACATGTGTGGGGAAGTTTCTACAACAGGGTTGCATTGTACAGACTGCCTGTGCCCCAGGGGCCTGTGGCAGCTGTGTGCCCTAGGGTCAACGGGAACAAATTGCCCTGCAGACAGGGAGCCGTGCTGGAGGGCTCCATGAAACCTGTCCCACTAGGAAAGCTCACAGCAAGAGCTGGAGCTGTCGAAAGAGGCAGGAAGTTTGGGAATGTGCGGAAGATAATCCTAAAATTGCTAGCTTGCCTCTGTGACTCCTTTCTAACTTAAATTTGGGGGGAAATTCTCCCATAGCAGTGACCTTTTCTTTCTCACCTCTCTTTGCTCCATCATTGCTTCAAGCCTGGCTCCTGACAAGAGCTTTTTGCCCTCTGGATGATTCCCTTAGCTGGCCTCCAAGAGTGAAGGAGAAAGAATTAGAAAAAACAAACAAATAAACAAACAAACAAACCAAAACCCAACACAACCCAGGGATCTAAGCTGTGTGCTATCACTTGTTGTGAACAAGAGATGGAAAGGCTAACCGTGTGAGTACAGTGGAGAGCTTGGCTGTTGGGGATCTATAGGAAGAGGCTTAGGAGATTAAACATCAGCTTGCAGATAGAAGAGTCTGGAAAGTATTTTTAAAAAGAGCTCCACAGCTTCATAGTCCTATAATTCTGACTGATGGGGCTTCGTCACCTCTCAGGACCTAGACTACTGGGTGTCAGGGTTGGAAGTAGCGTCTGAGATCATCTAACCCAGCGATTGCAACCTCAGATGCCTCTGGGGGCCAGAAAAGGGACACAAATGAGTGAGGAAGGCTGGGTGGAAGGTCACAAGGAATGGTGGGGGCTGAGGCAAACCAGAAGTACATGCATTTTAAAAAACACTGTGTGAGCCAAAGAAAACAGGGCTACCGGCCAATGTTGTCATGCAGGCTGCCCGTCTGTGACATATGGCTTTAAACTAATCCAAACGAGGTTCGTGGATGAAGAAATAAGACTCTAAGAGGGGAAGTGTCTCACTCTGGGTCACACAGCCAAGCCGTGATGGAATAAGCACCGACAGCCCAGTCCCTGGACTCCTGAGCCAGGGCTCTCCGTCCTCTGCTGTGTCACAGTCCGCGTGTTGCATGGAGTTGGGGGACGGGAGAGAGCATCTCTCTCCTGTTACGAATGGTGAGACCAGGCATTTTAGGCAGCTCCTGTAACTCCACATGGGTTCTGTTTTAGCCAACAGGTCATGCCACCTGTAAGTGCCACCATCATCTGTGGCCTTTCCCACACCCTGAATGTCTTCCTTTGAGAGCGTAGGAAGAGTTTCCCTCTGTTGGGCCCCCTTCTGGGTACAATTTGGGAACTGGCTGCTCCTCATTCTGAGACTTCAGGCAACAAAACCACAGTCGGGGTCCCCAAGTTCTGAGTCAGGTATTCTGAGCATCCATGCAAGTTTTGCTGCAAGTTCCCTTTAAATGTGTCTTTATGATGTTGGAGGAATTAATTACTGGTTGTAAAGCACTTTGAAAATTAGGGATGAAAGGATCCATGGACCAACAAAATATTATTATAATTAATGAATACCTATCAATAAACTGTGATTAAGAATAATGGGCATTTTTCACAGGTTATCAAGCTGAGGCATCTTTCACACAAGCACGGTTAGCCTCATGTATTTTGCCAGAACCATTCCCTTGGTAATGTGCTCATGGAAGTTTTGTCCAACACAAAAAAGTACACTTTGTGCTTTTAAGAGAACATCATTGATATTTTTATACACCATGAGTTAAGTAAGAATGGATACTACACTTAATTTCCATTTCTAATTTCTCCCTCTTGAGAAACTTTTTCAAATTTTCACAAGCTTGGTTTCAAGGAGAATTTTGTCAGATAATATGTATTTTTAAGTTTTCTCCCCTGACTGGTCTTCTGTCCAAGAACGCAATACCTTTTTGGTTTTTCAACCAGGAGAGTTTCTTTTGATGTGTAAATATCCAATATGCAGAGCTCAGGGGCTACACATAGTAAATGCAGAATAAACACATGATGAGTGAATGAGTGACAGGCCACCGTTGCCTGTGTCCTGTTGGGGAGCACGGATGATGTTAGTGCTCTCAGTTGGGAGACTACATTAGCTTTTCAGGTAAATGGGTAGAATGTCCTCTGGTAATAGGACTTGGCTGGAATCCTTGATTTCTGAGACTGGGTTTGGACTTCCAGTCAATTGCTCAAGCCCATTTCGTGACTGGTAGTGGCCTCTCTGATCAGGGGTGATGGAGACTATGTTCATAACCTCATTGTGGACCACGTGTAAAAATTCCAAAGTTATTGAGCCCGAGAACAGAGCAAAGCAATGGCAATAAATTCCTGTGAGACTCACGAACCACATAGGTGCTGCTTTGAAACAGACATACTTAGTAAGTTCAATTCCTAGCCAATAATAACAGCAAATATTTAAGCAGCCGTTACATGATGGCTGGCATGGCGCTGGGCACTTTTCATGTGTTACCTCATTTAATCCTCATACGTATCTTAATGAAGGAGATACTATAATTATATAGTATATATATGTATATATCTATATATTACATATAGTATATATAAATATAGCCCATATTTATGTGGAGAAATCAGAGGCAGAGAAGTAAAGTAATTCATCCCAGACTATGGCAGGTAAGTAGCAGAGCAGGGATTTGGGCTTAGATTTATCTGGTCTTAGGATCTGAGCTCTTATCTCTATAATACATTGCCTCTCATCAATCACAGCTTTGCACTTATTACCTCTATAGACTTAAAGGAGTCCCTTGCCCTCAGTGAGACATGGCTATCTCATCTTTAAAAATGACAATAGTCAAGGGGCGCCTGGGTGGCTCAGTCGGTTAAGCATCTGCCTTCAGCTCAGGTCATGATCCCAGGGTCCTGGGATTGAGCCCCACATTGGGCTCTCTGCTCAGCCAGGAGCCTGCTTCTCCCTCTGCCTGCCCCTCCCCCTGCTTGTGCATGCCCTCTCTCTCTGTGTCAAATAAATAAATAAAATCTTGAAAAAAACTTTCTAAAAAAATGAAAATAATCATAATTACTTTGCAGAACAGGTGCCTGAACACGCTTCTTTTGTTCCCTCCTCTGACTCTAACCCTAAGGTCCAGGGAGAGCTCTTCTCTTCTCACAGTGACCATTCCTGACCCCATGGATTGGCAAAATGGTGAGCATGTGAAAAGAAATAAAGAAGAGAAAAGTAAGGAAGGAAGGAAAGAAAGAGAATTCTACAAACACTTGCATAGGGCCTATATGAGCCCATGAAGGGAAACCCTTTTATAAAGGGTCCAAATTTTAGATATACTATTAGTGAGCTTAAGAAGAGGCTTGGGTAAGTTATATCAATACTGGGAATGGTGCCCAATGAAATTTTAGTGCATAATCTTGGCACTGCAGTGGAATGGATATGATCATTACATCACCCAACACTTGATACCTGGCCCATATCCTCCCAGTGCAAACTTTTGCTCATTATGGGCCTTGGAATCTTGGCTTTTACTGGTAGTTCTATTTTGCCACAAAGTTAGTGGCATATATCAGAAAGGAAATTAAATACAGGCAAAATGCTCCAAAAAGCAAGGAACAACGATTTTATGTAGGACTTAAGATCACAAGCATCAATGCCTTTTTAGAATCTAAATTCTTAAAGATACTATCAGGATACCTTTTAATTTCTATCTCATCAGTACCTGGAACTTAAACACACACACAAAAATAGTGACATGTTTTCAAGTATCGAGTAAAACTCAGAAGTAGTTCTTTTCACCTCAGTCACTTGGCACATTATTATAACTGTTCCCTGCTGGAGCTAGGAAACACGCCTTTTGGGGTTTTTAAAATTTTATAAATGGGGAATTCGACCCAGAGAAGCTGGTCTAAAGTCACAGAAGTAACATTAAGGGTATAATCCATGCTGTTATATGATGGTTATTAGTATAGTAAATGTTAATTACATATATCTACACACACATGCAGATATGTCTTGCTTTCCAAACTATCACTATATGAATTCAAGAACCAAATGAATATGTATAAAATTTTGGATCTATTCCTGCTGTCCTAATTATGCTCTCTTTACTCTCCAGACCCATTTCTACCCTCCAGGGCCTATTCTATGACTCAGGAGACTGATGCCTAAGGCCTGCATCACCTGGGTTACCCTGCCCACTAGCTTCTAGTTGGGTACAGCCAATGAGAGAGTGAAGTGATGTGTGGTTGTGGTATTTATTTCCCTCCTTCCCTGTGGTGGACACTGTTGGTATTACGCCCAAATAACTGTTTCTGTGTGTCCATTTGTAAACTTCTGTGTCCTTTGCTTCTCTTGGCTGATAGCTGTAACTTTTTTTCAGAAATCCACCTTTAGACCACCAGAGCTACTTCATCTAGTACAAGTAGAGAGCTGGGAATGCCTAGGAGGTCATATCCCCCAGACATTAGCCAGTAACTGGTATGAGAAGATAAAAGCCCTGCTCCTTTGCCTTGAGGTGGGACAAACTCAGGTGTAACAACTCTGGGGTATGATTTCATTCCAGAAAAACCTATGGTGTTAGGCTAGGACTAGGACTTTGCTTGAAAATGCACCCTTGCAAATCTTTCTTCCCTTCTTTATCTTGGTTCCAAGAGGTCTACAGAGAGCAATTTTTCAATAATTTACTTACACGTGAATTCTCACCTCAGGATCTGTTTTTGGAGAACCTCAACTAAGACCTCCCCCATATGCATTCCCCTAGAGTTTCATCACAACATCAGTGGTGGCTGAACTCCATCTACAGCTACAGATTCTGTTGGATGCCCCCCCTTCCAGGACTCCAGTTGTCATGGAGGCCCTGAGAACACCATTCTTTCTCCTTGTCCTTGAGGTTTAGTGATGTTGATTGCCTTCCATTAGTACTAGCCCTTGGGTTCTTGTTGGCTCTCTTAACCAACCTTCCTTTATTCCTCTTTCATTAAGCTCTTCAAATATACCATCTGTTTCCAGTTGAAACTCCAATTGAGAATTCCTTCTTTTCCCAATTCTGCTACCTTACTAACTCAAACTTAAGAACTGAATGATCCAGGTAATGAGGTATCCTTTGCTATCCAGACTCTGTCAAGAATCTTTCTATCTGAACTTAGGATCTAATAGATTATGAACAGTGAGGATAATCACACACATATACACACACATGCACACACACATGCACACACATCACACTTAGCCTCATATAATTATTTTGAATATTATACTGAGAACACTGAAAGGTCACTTTGGAGAAAAGTGGTAGAAAATGCCTTTAAAAGATTTCTCTTTCTGCCTATGAATTATTAACTGCAATAGGAATTGCTGCCTTGATACACACAACTAGAGAACAGATGAAATAAATGCAACCACTGTTTTCAGACTTTAGACAGAAGGCAAAGCAGGACTGTAATGTCTGAAAGAAGGGAAACATACAACATGAGCCTTCCCTATGACTACCTCAGTTACTGCCAGGAGGCTGTTTCCAGACATAATGCAGAAAAGGGGAAACCCAAACAGAATACATCAGTCTCTTTGAGATGAGAAGATAGAGATCAGATTTCAGGGAGGCCAAGGCAAATAGGGTCAGCGGGTCAAAATATCAGAAAAAAGGGAGATGTACAAAGAGAGAGCCCTGGAAATCTATAGACAGACCCCTTAGAATCTTCAACTGAATACTAACCTATGAGAGTGTGGAGTGAAACCATGAAGCTGGAAAAAGAAAAACAAAAAAAGTAAACTGAGCAATTCCTGGAGTTCGCCCCAGGCTGGTAAATGTTCACATTCGTATCAGTCAGAGCAGAAAGACCACATAATACACAGCACATTCAACAGAATCCTCAGAAGGTGTTGCCTTCTTAGTGGGACTAAATTATCCTAAAGTGAAGGCTTCTTTGGACCCAGCCTAACAAAGCTTAAAAGAAAGCCTTGAGAAACTCAAACTGTTTCCAAGTAACTTAATCAGAAAAAAGTCCACAATTATTTAAAAGAATGCAACAAAATCCAGCACTCAAACAAAACAAAAAAATTCACAATGTCTGTGATCTAATAAAAAATTACCAGGCATGAAAAAAGCAGAAAAATATGACTCATAATCAGGATAACAATAAATCAATACAAACAAGTCCAGAAATGACATAGAGGGTGAAATTAGAAGAAAAAGACTAAAGCAATTATTAGAAATATACTCCATATGCTCAGTAATGTAAAGGAAAACATGAATATAATGATAAGAGGAATAGAAGATATAAAAAGAAAACCTGAACAGAACTTCTAGAGAAAAAGAATACAAAGTTTTAAATAAAAAAACACACTGGGTAGAATTAACTATAAATTAGATACTACAAAATGAAAAATTAGTGAACATGAAGACCTAAGAATAGAAATTATCCTAAAGGAAACACAAAAAGGAAAAGGATTTTTTGGGGCACCTTGCTGGCTCAGTCAGTGGAGCATGCAACTCTTGATCTCAGGGTTGAGTTTGAGCCCCATTTTGCGGGAGAAATTACTTAAAAAAATTTTTTTTAATCTAAAAAAATGAAAAATGAAAGAAAAAAGGAAAAGGATTTTAAAAAATGAACCAAGGACTTTGTGAAAATATCAAGCATATTGTATGTGGTGTTCTAAGAGGAGAGGAGAGAGGGGGAAACCTTAGATATTTGCAGAAATAATGGTTGAAAATCTCTAAAGTTTAATAAAAATGGCAAACCAGCAGATCCAAAAACCTCAATGAACTGCAGACAGAATAAACAGGAGGAAAACTACATAGAGCACATTATAGTTAACTTGCTGAAAAACAGTGATAAAGAGCAACCAGAGAAAAGAAACAAGCTAGAATAAGAACCTATGTCCTCTTGGAAAATATGCAGCCAGAAGATAATGGAGTGACATCTTTAAAGCACTAAGGGAAAGCACAACAGGCAACCTAGAATTTTATACCCAATGAAAAAAATCTTCCAAAAACAAAGGCAAAATACTTACTTTTTAATACAAACAAGAGTCAGAAGACCTCCACTACAAGAAGTGTTAAAGGAAGGTTTTCAGGTAGAAGGAAAGTGATGTCAGGTGGCAATCTGACATGACAAAGGAATAAAGAACAGTGGAAATGGAAGATGTGTGTGTAATATAAAAAACAACTTTTCCTCATTCTTTAATTGTAGGGTTTCTACCATATGTAAAATTTAAATGAATGGCATCAAGGACTAACCAGGGAAATAAATGAAAGATTTTATACTATATGTAAAGTTGAAGGTAGACTATGGTAAGTTAAAGGTGTATAAATAAATCCTTGAGCAATCACTAAAAATAAATAACAATAACAATAAAAGAAACTGAAGAGGTACAGCTAATAAACTGACAGTGAAGCTAAAATGAGATAATAAAACATAAAGTAAAAGAAAGGAGTAAAAGAGGAAGAAAGAAACAAAGAACAGGTGGAATAAATGAAAAACAAACAGCAATATGGTAGATTTAAATGTGACCATATCAATTATTACATCAAATATAAATAGTCTAAACATTCCAATTAAAAGGCAGAGATTGTCAGCTTGGATACAAAAGCAAGACCAACTATATATTGTCCAGAATAAACCTACTTTAAATGAAACAGTACAGCTAGGTTGAAGGAAGAGGTGACAAAACATAAGTAGGCAAACACTAATTAAAAAGAAAACTAGAGTGGGGTGTCTAGGAGATCCATTTGGGAGAGCATGCAATTCTTGATCTCAGGGTTGTTGGTTTGAGCTTGGGTGTAGAGCTTACTTAAAAGAAAAAGAAAACTAGAGTGACATTATTAATATCAAAGTAGATTTCAGAACAAGGAATATCATTAGAGAGGGAAAGGAACATTATATAGTTAAAGAGGTCAATTCACTGAGATATGGTAACAGTTCTCAACATGTATGCACCTAATAATACAGCTTCAAAATACATGAAACAGAAACTGAAAGAACTGAAAGAAAGAAAGAAAGAAAGAAAGAAAGAAAGAAAGAAAGAAAGAAGAAAGAAAAAAGAAAAAAAGAAAGAAAAAAGAAAGAAAGAAATTCACAATTATATTTGGAAATTTCAAAACCCCTCCCTTGTGAACTGATAGAACAACTTGGTAGAGATCAGTAAGCACATAGAAGACTTGCACAACACTATCCAATCAACCTGACATAATTGAGTGTTTCTGGAAATTGGACGCTAATATCAGAATTCTGGAACGGTTTACTCACTCACCAGATGACAATGAGGACCTCATCGTTAGGGATAGGTATTGATAGTTCCTGGCATGCCGTAACAGAGAAAGTGCTAAAACTTTCACTTGTAGAGAACAGAGATGGAATACTAGGGGAAGGGGATGCACTGGCTTGTACAGTGTCTCTGGCATATGAAAAGTGTGAGGGAAATAACTCCAAGGACTGTGGAATTGAGTGGCCAACTTAAGGCAAGGTGTGAGTGCCAAAGGGGTCCCTGGACAGCATTTAAAGAAACCCACATTTCTTTCTCCCAGAAGGTGGCAGGAGCTGTATGCCAGGTATAATAATTAAATATAAGAAAGGGGGAACTTGGGGAGCCTCGGTAGCTCAGTCGGTTGAGCATCTGATTCTTGATCTCAGCTCAGGTCAAGGTCTCAGAGCCCTGAGATCAAGCCCCACCCCTGGCTCTATGCTCAGCGGGGAGTCTGCTCCCTCTCCCTTTGCCCCTCCCTCTGCTCACTTTCTCTCTCTCTCAAATAAATAAATAAATCTGAAAGAAAGAAAGAAAGAAAGAAAGAAAGAAAGAAAGAAAGAAAGAAAGAAAGAACTTAAGACAAGTTGAATTCCCAGGTAGGCAAGTCCTATGCTAAGGTCGGAGCTTCTCTGTTTGCAACCTGTATCAACACACACCTCAGCATCTTCCAGAAAATTCTTCCCAAATTCAATTGCTCAAATCAGCCTGTAAAACAAATACTGAGAAGGCTTCTGCCAAGTCCAGGGTGGACAGATGAAATGACTACACCAAGCCAGAGATGTCTAGTTTTGCCTTGAGACCATAGCTCTATCATGCACCTCATTCCATCTAGCAGCCAAGGGTATGTCTGGTAGCCAGGAAGGAACAAACATTTGGAGCATCTTCTCCAGTTTGCCTTACATCCCTGTTCGTGTCATTTAAGAGGATGGCTGATTTTTGAATGCATTTAATTTCTTTCTGGAGGATGCTTCTAGGCACAGCACGGTAGCTGCAGGCAATTTCTACTGTGCACTCAAGGCTGACCTTCAGAGAGGAGAGAAGCAGAATGATTCCCCTAGAGGAAAACTTCAACTTACCAGGGAAAGTCATGGGAGTTCCCAGGTGTACAAATTTAGAAGTATTTTGCTAGTCTTGGTCAATTCAGTAGAAAATTCTTTTGTTGTAATTCTTATAATGAACAGCTGTTCAGAAGGTCTTTTGATGAATTTAGGAGTTCCCACCTGATCATAGCACATTCCAAACCATCTTCAAGTTACCTGAGTTTCCTGCATTTTCTTCCAAATCTCAACTAGAATTTTACAGATGGGTTGGTCTCACCTCTTATAAGAAAGGAAGGAGAAAAGGCTGGAAGGCAGGCAAGACAGACACACAGGCAGATATAAAGACAGACAACCACCATCTACGCTGACTGCAAAGCTTCTATAATCACATAAAATTGTTTGCCACGGTGGCTCAGGAGCTAGCTATGCTTAATAGGTTGTGTTTGCCCACTTTGTCACCTGTTTCAAATGCTCTGCTCTGTGAGATCCTCCTCTACTGGCAGACATGTTGTGATGAGAATAACTTTCTTAATGGTAGTAGCTAAGCATGGTGACTCATTTTTTGGATTGCTGTATGTTGAAAGGTCTGAGCACTGTCACTGGAGTGAGTGGCTGAGTCCCCAGCTCAGACAGAGCAAGCCCTGTGGCAGGGCTGGGACATGAGCAGAGCCTCCCTGAGTCCTGTTTGGCCTTCTAGCCGCGAGCCTGCTTTCTGAAGTAGCTCTTCTGGCTGTGAAGTCATGTCTTTTCCTTTTGTGTTTGGAAAATTGCATGATCTCTTATTTATTCTACAGTAACTCCTAGTTGAATCCTCTTGCTCTGCCTTTTGTCTCTTCCCTTCAACTCATCCTGCACACTGATGGCAAAACCTTCCCAAACTCGTGTCACTCAAATCCTAAAGCCTATTAGGGCTTCTTGCTAGAGGACACTTCAAGGACGTCTCCTTTCCTTTCCGGGCACTCAAGGCCTTTGTAATCGCAATTCACTAAAGTCCCCCACCCTCCACCCCGTGCCTCCAACCTCACATCTATTATATGTTGCAATGGCACAATGGATGTTAGCATGACTATTTTTCAATCCCCAAATCAGAACACTTTCTTTGACAAATAAAAGAATAATTGTGAGGCTATCAGAGGAAAATATTCTCAATCTGTACAGTACTGGAAAAGTCTAGGTCTTGTGGTGTGATTTCTCCTTCCCACTTCTTTCCTGCCTCTGTATCACTTTTTTTTTTTATGCCTAGAAGCATTTTTGTCCTTCCTTCCTCAATCTCCTCACTCTCATTCCCCGGCCTGTTGATAGTCTAGTATTCTTTGTGTCTGTCCAGACCTGAATCAAATGCATACCCTCCACTGCACAATTTAATTAATGTGACTTCTCTCTGGGCTCTCAAGCCAATTTAGGGATCCTTTATATATTTTTCCCTGCACTGAAGAAATATGTATGTTTTCTTTACCTTCATGTTCCCCTCAGCATCTTATTATAATAAACCTTTCTTGAGTGTCTGTGGGGTAAATAAGCACTCTTATTCCTTCATTTAATTCTCACAACAAACTTCTCCTGTGTTACTACCACTTTATAATTGAGGAAATTGCGTCCTGTGATGGTTAAGTAACTCGTCCAGATTCACACAGTTAGTCAGCAGTTGGCTTGGAATTCAAACCCGATTATCTGTGCCATCAGAGCTCCACACACACAGGAAAGGCTCAAAAACGGTTTTTTCAGAAATTGAATTGAGTCAGGTGCACCCAGAGATAAGGGAATCACTTGGCAAAAGAAGTTAGCCCTGAGGAGATTAGAGGCCCTGATATTTTTCCTTCATAACAAGGAAGATACCAAATAATTGATTAGATTTCAGAGATTATTGTGAATAAACTACAAAGGAAATGAATGTTAGTGGAGTTAAAAAAGAAAGGGGGGGCACAAGAAAAGCTTTGTTCAAAATGCTTTCTCTCAGGTGGGCGTTTTCCCCTTGCTGCTTGTGCCCAAACCTCCCAGCATATCCTGAGTATACATGCACTAAGTAGACGCTGAGTATATACACAATACCCAGGCACTGAGTATCCATACCTGAGCGTACGTGCAGTATACATACGGTATATGGAATATTCTTACCCTGGGCATACACACAGTATACATGCAGGACACATGCACTGAGTAGACACCGTGCATACATACAGTATACACACAGCATACATGCATCGAGTATACACACACTGAATATATATACGGTATACACACACTGAGCACGCATGCAACGCTGAATCCACAGCAGCAACCACCCCAGTCTTTGCATAGGGGTCAGCAGACCCCTGCAGAGTGCAGGTCATTGGGGCCTGTGGGTGCTGGGCTCACCCCCATACCATTCACTTACCCATCTCCCCATCACGTACCCACCCCCTGTAAGAGGTGTCATCACCTTGGACACAAAATGATTTTCAACGGATGCGGTCACCAGGAATGACCAGACGGCAGAGTGGACACACCTCTGTTTGAAGTACACTGAGAAGAAGGCCAGTTGCGACAACACAGCAAGTCTTCAGTGTCCTTGGAAAATGTTCGCTGTCTCCTCTCGGCACAGGGAGGGGCCCAGCCTTGTCTCACAGGCAGGCACTGAAATGGGGAGTGGTATCATAATTATAACTACCATGAATATTAATGCATGGATTCCACTTCTATCGACCCATCTTGATGACCTTCTAATGGGTTCATTGCAGGTCTGACGAGTCAAAGGCTTCCAGAACAAAATTGCTTCATCAAATTTGGCCTTTCTTGATGAGATGCCTCTGGCTTCATCATATGATCAGCTCTCATGGAGTTGAAAGCAGGCTGCTATTCCATTTTAATTTCTTTTTCTTTTCTCCTCTCACCCTTAGGGATTTTGGATAAAAGAGTTTATTAGTCGAGTTCACTGGCTTGTCGCCCCAAAGCTTGGAACTATGCTTCAAACTTAGCCAAGGCCCTTCCTTTGAGAGCGTGCCAGCTACGGAAGACAGGCAAGCAGGTGCAAACTGTTTGTTCCAGTCAGCCTTCCTGCAGAAAGCTGGAGAACAAGCCCTCTAGGCCAGCAAGTGACATTCCCAACAGCAGAAAGCACCAAGAAAATGATCATTTTCATACTCTGAATACAATTCCACAACCCATTTTCTGCAGTCCTCAAGTCTGAAAAGCTCTGAAAAACAAAAGTTTTTATTTTGTTTATAAGTCTTCAGCAAGTTCATGTGGTGGTGAAATCGGACATGAACTGTCTTGGAGCTATTTATAATCTTTATCTTATTTAGCAGGAATATTTACAGATTGTGCTGCAAAAAATTAATGTTCAATTATAAGGTATACCCTGCTAGTGTGTGTGTATATCTGAAATATTCTAAATCTCAAAGCACATATAACCCCAGGGATTGTAGATAAGAAATTATATACCCATAGTATAAAAACACCATAAAAGTCTCTACTTAATGAAAAGGTTGACCTCATCTTCACATTCATGAATTTCTATTTCTCTCTCTTGCTGAACTGGAACTTGGTTCTTGGCCTAAGAGTTACTTGATCATCATGGAACCAGTCTTAGACTAGAAGTTGGGACACCTGAATGAAATTGTTTAACCTCTCTGCTCCTCTTTCCTCCTCTGTGAAATGGGGATGAAAATCGCAGTCCTCATTGTTTCCAGAGCAGGTTTGGGACTTAAATAGGAAAACCCTTTGAAATGGGAAACCACCACGGAAGTATCAGATATACTTATCAAAGCCAAGCCACATGACCGTTCAACTGGTGACTGCTCGGTTGGCTTTATAAAATTATTCCTGATTTAAAAAATACATGCTCCATTAGTTCACCTAAGCCCAAACCCTTCATCATCAATTTGTGAGTCTTGATGCCCTCTTACATTTCATCACACGGGATGAGTGTTGGACATCATACCTGGGCAAACTTACGATTACGTATTTGCATGAGTTTAAAAGCACAGGGACGGGCCTGCATAGGCTGCATTTAGGGTCTAAATATTATTAAATAAGACCTTCTGGTCCTTCTATTAATAAATATTTTTGGTAGCACCAATATATTTTTAAAAAGGTTTTTGGTTTTTTTTTTTTTTTTCCACTTTGGAAAGAGCAAAACTGAGCGGAGTTTATGCTGACAGACAACTGGCATGGCTGTGAATGGTGATTCACTTTAAGTGGTTTGTATTGGTGGATCAAAGGAACACTCTAAACACAGCAGATAAGATCCTAGTGACATGCTGAAACTGGAGGGAACAGAAACCAGCCCAACAAAACTAGGTAAAAAGAATAGAGAAAAAGACTTCAGGAAATGGCAGAGGGTCCAGCCCTCCTTAGGGCTCTAGGCTGATGGACATTCGCTTTCGCTGGGCAAATACTCTCTGCTCTCCCAGTTGTGAAATGTACATCTGTGGGACATATGTATAAATCAGCTACCTTAAGTAAGGACCTCAATGAGCCCTAGAATGAAGTATAACAGTAATAATCATAATTTGCAGTTTACTGACTGCCTTCCTCATCATGTGATGTTTGCCCCATTTCCATATGGTAGGTATGGTTTTCACTGTCGTGCATTCTGTCTCTCTGCTGCTGTTTAGCAAACCACCCCCAAACTCAGGGGCTTAAAATAATTTCTTGCTATCCCTTGTTGTTCTGTGGGCTCAGCTGAGCAGTTCTCTTTTGGAATTGCATGCAGTTGTGCTAGATAGCCACAGTGGCTTCTTCTCTCATGTCTGTCCCCCTCGCTGGGGAAGCTGGGACATCTGGGGGCTGGCTGGGTTCTTGTCTCTCTCCATCCACCAGCTTGGGCTTCCTCAAAGCATCACAGTCTTAGAGGATTCAGATTTTTTTTTTCATATGGTAGCTT
>NW_024426552.1:90353360-90428006 GCF_017311325.1 Ursus maritimus
CCCTAGATTGAGGGTCCCAAGGTGGAAGCTGCAAGATTTTTCATGACTTAGCTCCAAGGTCATGCCAAGCGGCTTTCACCAATTCTATCGGTCAGAAGTGAGTCACAGGACCAACCCAGATTCACAGGTATAGATACTAAGCCGTGTGACTCATTGAGGGATCATCCTTGGAGACTAGCAGATATATACATTTATAAAGAGTATAAATATTTATAACAAATCATATTATAAATGAGAGAATTAACGTCTGCAAGGTTAAGTTACTTGTCCAAGGTCAAACAGCTTGTAGGTAGCCAAGGTGGAGCTCAGATCTAGCACTTTAGGATTCCTCTATGCTACATTCTATCTACTAAGTGAAATTATGTCTGGAAAATGAATTAATTTACTAAAACAGTATTTATTAAGGCACTGCACAAAAAGGCATAAACATAATGGTTTCTATCCTCTGAAAGCTCTAGAAGGCTTCAGATTAGTGTGAAAACAATATTGGATTTGAAATTAGAAGCTCAGGGGGGCCTGACTGGCTCAGTTGGAGGAGCACGCAACTCTTGATCTTGGGGTCATGGGTTCAAGTCCCATGTTGGGTGTACAGATTACTTAAATAAATAAACTAAAGAAAAAAAGAAATTAGAAGCTCAGAGTTTGAATCCTGACTCTGTAACCTTCAGAGATTCATTTAATGCCTTTGAAACTCAGTTTCCTCAAAGGTAGCATAGAGATAGCGGTGCCTTTCCTACAGGATTGGTGTAAAAATAAAATAAAACAAGACACCCGAGCATGGTTTCGTTAGTGATAGAGTACGTAAACAGTGGGCTTTAACTAAAAGCAAAAGCAGGGGTTCACAAAAGCTTATATAGCAATGTGTAAGAGGAGAGTACCTCTTCCTGAGATGTATGAGGTTGGAGCTTGATGGACCTCAGCCAGGAACGTACTAGAACTGATCCCTGCAGTGGCTGAGGTGTTGTCCAGAGGCGCTGGGATGCCCCGTCCAGGCCTAGACTCTCTGACACCAACGGTTTCCCTGGGAAATTTGAACAGTCCTTGACTGGCGCTCCTTTCCTTCACGTGATGGCATAACACTATTTCGTCAGGGGATAGATAGGACCCTAGAATCCCAAAAAGCTAAAACTTTGAGAAAATCCATTCCTTAATTTTATTTCATCTTTACTTCATCTCTTTTTCTTTTTTAATCCTGGCCTCAAAATGCTTGATGTGGGGAAGATCGTTTGGGAATGTAATGCGGTAGGAGTTGGGGGGAGCCTCAGCGGAACTGTAGTTCGAAGCTGAGTGTAACTGTCTGACGAACTGGGATCAGGACACCGCCGGTCCTGTGGGAGTAAATGGGTGGGGATGGGGGGAAATAGCCCAGTTCTGGTCCTGAGCAGGGCCCATCCGCCCGTCTGAGTCCCAGGGAGATGGTCCGGCAGCCACAGGGAGAAGTACAAGCCCTCACGCTCGCAAGATTTTCTGTGATGCTCTGGGGAACAAGACCTGGGGGGCAAAGAGAGGGAAAACGGGATTTGACCTCTTTCTCCTTTCTTCCTGGGACTCCCTGTGGTTTGGCCGAGAGAGGCCTGTTCATGCACTCACGCTCTTACATAGGAAGGGGTAGGGGACCTTTGAACTTAGACATTAGAGATAATGTGAGGGCCACCCTGTTTGTTTGGACGCGGGTCAACTCAGGATACAGAACACTTGACTTCTGATATAGATTTAATCTGTCTAGAGCAGTATTTCCCAAACCTCTTTCCAAGGATTCATTTTTATTCCTTTTCCCTGATGTGTTTTAAATGCTACTACCTATGAAACAAATACGACATTTTTAGTTTAATTTTTATTTTTAAAGTGCCCAATTCCGTGCGTTTTAGTATATTCACGAAATGACAACCATCACCGTTATTTAATCCCATGACATTATCATGAAACCCATTAGCAGTCCGTCCCTAGTTCCCTTCTCCCCCCCAGGCTCTGGCAAGCACCAATCTAGTCTGCCTCCCGCCTCTCTGGATTTACCTCGGGTGGACGTTGCATATCAGTGGAATTTCACAGTTGGTGCTCTTTTCTGCCTGGCTTCTTTTACTTCGTATAATGTTTTCAAGGTTCACTCACCTTACAGCCCTACTTTGTTGTTTGTTCTTTTTTATTGCCAAGTAATATTCCATAGTATGGCTACACTGCATTTTTTTCTCCATTTGTCAGTTAATGGACATTTGGGTTGTTTCCGCTTTTAAGCTACTATGAACATTCTTATATGAGTTTCTCTATGGATGTGTGTTTACAATTCTCTCAGGTATATACACCTAGCAGTGGAATTTCTGGGTCACACAGTGACTCTACATTTAACTTTAAGAAACCGCCAAACTTTTTCAAATAAAACAATTAATCAACAATGTTCTATTTTTTTAAAATAAACACATAGACATTAATTGGTGCTTCTCATCGGCATGAGGTAACTCTTGCTACTATATTGACTTTCATCTCTTTAGCCACAAGCAGAGAAATTTGCTGTCTAGTCTATATAGACTAATTTTTAGCAAATGATTGTTTTCTTTAGACTTTTTGGAATATTGCCAATAGCTTGAGTACCCTCAGTAGAGTACCTCTGAAGGTCCATAGGGTCCAGAAGTCCAGACTGGGAGCAGGGCAAGGAGTAAGAATAGCTTTTGGAAATGTTTTACTAGAGTTTGGAACATCTATCCCCCTCTCTTTTCCTACTTCTTCTCCCTCAACTGGAGCCCATGCCCCCTTTTCCCTTAACTCTTAACAGTAGATTAATAGTTCCCAAACTTTAGGATTTTATGGACTAGTAAAAAAAATGTTTTTAAGTAGTAGACTTGCATATGCTTGCCAACTTTCTATTTTGCCAAATAAGAACAATAAAAAACTATCTTCTATTACAATGATTTCATTAAAGAAAGGACAACTCAGGAAGGTAGAGACTAAACGAAAAGACAGTTTTTTAAATTTATTTTAATAATTGTTTTCATGAATATTCAGTTTACTTTATTTTTCTCATTTTGTTATGGACCAATGAATCAGATCTTACCAAGTGGGGATAGAATAATTAGTCTACCAGGCTGTGTTAGAGTACAGTGGTTCCTAGCCTCGCCCACCTTGCTCTCATTAAGGGAATGCTATCATTTCCTTATAAAATTTTCTTCTCTTCTAGGTCTTCTTTTCTAATAAAGTTAGATTTCTCTGCCACACAGGTTCCTTTGGCTTTGGTGATTTGATAATGGGCAGAGAAAGACAAAGGAGAGAAAGACCAGTTAGGGATGATTAGAAGAAGTTGCATCTTGCAGTGATAAAAGAAATAGGACACTGAGAGGTAATGTGCGGCATAGGGAATGTAGTCAGAAATACTGTAACAACTGCATGATGACAGATGGTAACTCGCCTTACTGTGGTGACCATTTCGGAATATCTATGAATATTGAGGCACTAGGTTGTATGCCTGAAACTAATACAATATTTGTATGTCAATTATTCTTCAATATAAATAAGTAAAGAAAAAAATTTTTTAATTTATTTATTTGACAGAGAGAGACAGCCAGAGAGAGAGGGAACACAATCAGGGGGAGTGGGAGAGGAAGAAGCAGGCTCCTAGCGGAAGAGCCTGATGTGGGGCTCGATCCCAGAACCCCGGGATCACGCCCTGAGCTGAAGGCAGACGCTTAGCGACTGCGCCACCCAGGCGCCCCTAAAGAAAGTATTTTTTAAAAAAGAAGTTGATTAAAGAACTGGGAAAGAGAGGGGTGAAGACGAGTGGGAGAGAAGGAAAAGCATCCCAGCAGCTGAAGGTAGTTTTCTTTGGTCAGGTGTGGTGCTGGGGGTGATAGGCTCCAGAAAGCATGTGGTGTCCAAGACTCAGGGAGGGATGACAAGAATAAATAGGCAATGGCACTAGGATTAAGTACGTCCTCTTTACCATCTTTCAGAAATGTTAAAGAAGATTAGAATTTTCTTTTTAGAAATACAGAGACTGGACCTCATGACCCAGGATTCATAAAGATCATACAAAATTGGACAGTGGTTATGATCAATCTCCCATTACAACTGATATTTCTTCACCTTTTCTCAAGACACTTCAATTCTCTTCCTGCATCTGGTAGGTGAAATTTTCTCTTAGGAAATAAAGAAATTTTATTTGTGCAAGGATAGGATACGTGTGCTATATAGATAGGTGAAATTATCCTTTTGGAGTGTGGGGGAACTGTAGTGGTAGTCTTTATTCGTTTCATATTTCATTTATTGTCTCACTCACTCAGAGAACATTTATTGAGTATCTCCTAACTGAAAACATTTTACCTAAGCGCTAGCTAGGTATATAGATAATATTAATGCCTAGGCCTTGAATGAACAAATATTTGACCCCAGACATGTAAACACAAGCAATTACAAAGGTACGCAACAGCAATATTACAAAGCACAGAGTGGGAAGTGATCAACTCTCTTTGGAGAGGGTGGGGCAGGGAGAGCGCGTTGAGTAAAGACTTCCTGGAAGAGGTGACAACTGAGTCTAAAACCTAAATAGCAGCATATCAGGCAGACTAGGGTGGGGAGAATCCTGGAAGAGAACTGGGAGAGTGCCTTACTGATAGCTGGACTGTAAAAGTGTGAGCTGGGATTGGGAATGGCAGAAGATTAGGCTGGGGGTGTGGTGTCAGAGCATGAGGGAGGGATTTGGGACCTTGTCTGGGGGGGGGGGAGGCTGAGAGAAGACCAGTGCAGGGATTTACTCGGGGAGTCACAATATGATTTGCACTCAGAAAGCTCACTGTTAAGACTGTGGAGGACAGATTGGTGAAGAGGCTAGACAGAGAGCCCACTTCACCAGCCCTCACAGCAGTCCAGGAGAGAGAGAATCCAGCCGCGTGCTATGAGGGAGACGCGCTCAGTGGAGGCTGGGAAAGGGAGAGACTCATTCTGACTGGGAAGACCTGGGAAGACATCTGGGAAATGGGATTTGGCTATCTTGAAAAAACTGAACTTCAAAGGCCCAAACCGAGGAAATGGGAACTCCTTGGAGCTAGTCTGTGTTCGTTCTAAGCCCCCGGGCCGAGCACAGGTAGACTGACGCGGAGGCCTTGGGTGTGTGTTTGTTGGATGAAGGGAAAAGAAATTCCGGGGTGTGTTAGTTATCTCTTGCTGCCTGTTAATCCACCTCCAAACTTAGTGGCTTGAAACAACCGCCAATTATTGTTGCTTGCCCGTGCACAGAGGAGATGGACAGCTCTGCTGCTCTGGGCCCAGCATGGTCGATCTCCGTGCCAGCAGCCATCCCTCCCTGCACCATCCACAAACCTCTGGTGGCTCCATTAGCGGCTGGATGGCTGTCGGGTTGAGGGACAGAGTGACTGAGCCACATACGTCTTATCAACTAGCAGATCAGCCTAGACTTGCTCCCACTGTGACAGTAGGGTTCCAAGTGAGTGAACAAAAGCATGCCCGGCCTCTTAAGGCTGAGGCTCAGAGCTCGTATTCCCTCACTTCGGTTACGTCCTGCTGGCCAAGGCGAGTCACAAGTCCAGCTCACCTTCAAGGGGTGGGGAGAAGTTCCACTTCTTGATGAAAGAAAATGGAAAGTCGCCTTCCAGAGGGGTAGGGTTATAGCAAGGAAAATACATAACTGTGGCCATTTTTGCAATCTGCCACAGAAGCGGAAGGAAAAGGCTGAGCCGGCTGGGGAGGCTGGACCGGGCCGGGCATAATGAGGGGCATGCGCACTCACAGCACTGACTCACGGCAGGTCAGGGAGGAGGCAGAGGGAGGCAGAAGACTAAGGTGGGTAAGAATGTACAAGCCAGACCACGGAGGGCTTTGGAGGCCAGGTGGAGGGAGCATGTTTGGACTGTAGGTATTCTCCACTCCCTGGGCAGCTCTCCAATGTCCTGTGAGATGGAAAGTGACACCATCGGATGAAACCTCCCCCCGTGTGGGGGGCTGTCACTCAGGGGTAGGCTGTGCATTCTGGCTGTGAGGAAAGCATATGGAGCAGCGGGGTCTTTCCCATCATCTCTCCTTGCGCGGCGCTCTCGGAGGTGCCAACTGCCAGTGCCAAACCAGGAGCTTGCAGGTTTCCTGAGACCACCACACAAGCAAGGATGACAACATTCTCAGTGCCATACAACATGTTTGCGAGCCCAGGCTAATTTGTAGCTCTTTCTCCACCTTCTTTGGAAGTATCTTGATACTAAAATGAAAGCAATTAATGACATCCGATATTTGTGGGGCATAAATACTAAACCTTGTGGTCAAGCCAAGTGGTTATTTGTAAAGCCCAATCATATTCACTTTTGAACTTTATACTCAACATGTCCTTTGAACAACCCTTGAACTAACTCAAGGGGTTGCCCTCTCTGTTTTACAATCTTGGGAACTTAATCAAAGAGAGGCTAGCAACAGAGTGGTAAGTTCTGGGTCCCTGGAATGAGAGTAGGCTTGAATCATAAGCCATCTTAACGGACAAATTCCCTGCCCTCTAATGATAAACTCCTCTCATGGATCGTGAAGGTGTACCAAAATGACAAAATAGGTCACATCCTCCATGCTAAAAATGACAGCCATTCAGACAGTTAAGCTCCGTCAAGAGAAATCATGGAATGCTCTTCTCCTGACTTCTCATGTAATTCATTCCTCAGCATCCTTCAGGGTTCTACTTCAACTAGTGAACCCAGGGCCATGGCCATCTGCTTCCCCGCTTTATCACTAGGGTCTAACATGTAACTGATACGTAATGATTATAAGTTGAATGATTACATGAATATATGAATGAATGAAACAAAGAGAGTGGACTAAAGACACGGACAACATGGAATTCCGCTCCCAGCTGTGCTACTTCCCAGGTGTGTTTTGTGGGCACGTTACTTACTTATACTTTCAAAGCCTCAGGTTTACTATCTCCAAAGTAGTGCTAGGAGGCGCCACCTCAGAATTTTCAGGGAAGAAAGGGCTCACATGAGGTCTGCTACATAGGAGATGCTCAATAAATAAAAGATGGAAACAGACAAGTTGCAAGAGGAGACTGGCTGGGATTCTGGCAAGTTGGACTCCTGTCTCAAAAGTGCAGAAGAGGACATTTGGCACAAACCAAACCTGTTCATCTGCAGCAAGCAGGAAGATGTTGTGAGACCAATCTCACTTTTTTGGGCTTCTGCCATCTCACCAAATCCATTCCCTTCCTCATTGGGGAGGGCTTTCAAAGTGCAGTCCAAATGTCAGATGGCAGCATGGCGTGGGCCAAGCGTGACCTCGAAAGCCTAAATACACCCAACACATATTGCCGCCCCCCAAAAGGTATGTCCAAGTCTTAATCCCTGGTATCTGAGAATGTGACCTTTTTTGGAATGTGACCTTATTGGACCTTCTCAGATGTTTGCAGATGTAATCAAGTTAAGATGAGGTCATACTGGATGGGAGTGGGCCCTAAATCCAATGGCTGGTATCTTTATAAGAGAAAGGAGAGGGAGACTTGGACACAGAGACACACACAGGGAAAAAAGCCATGTGACGACAGAGATTGGACTGATACAGCTCCACGCCAAGGAATGGCAAGGATTGCTGGCAAGCACCAGAGCTGGAAGAGGTGAGGAAGGATTCTTCCCTAGAGCTGTTAGAGGGAATGAGGCCCTGCCAAAACCTTAATCTCAGATTCCTAGCTTCCAGAACTGTGCGAGAATATATTTCTGTTGCTTTAACCCACCCAATTTGTGGCAATTTGATACGGCAGCCCTAGGAAACTAATACACATACAAATAGCTTTTTTTCTCTCTAGGATTTGTTCCCGGCCTTTCCTGGAAAAAGTGTCATATCCAGAACAAAACACTTTTCGGCAACAGGACATTTTCAAACATGTGCAACCAGTAGCCATAGGAGTGCATCGGGGTAAAAAAAAAAAAAAAAGTAAGAGGAGGCAGCAAAGGAGATAAGGGCGAAAGGAAAGCCATAAAGGCAAATGTGGGTGTCAGCAGGGTAGCAGCACGCAGTGTCGGCCAGAGCCAGCTTCCAGCTGAGCGGGGCCAGGTGGGGCTGGCGTTGACAGTTGCTATGAGGACAGGCGTCGTGAAGTCAGCCTGCCCAGGATGATTGCAAAGGTCATACAAGGTCAGGCCAGAAGCCAGCACTGCAAATGCCCATGTCAGATTCTCTCCAGGCATTCAGTCATTCCTTCCATCCTACATCACGGGGGCTCTGGGTTTGCTTATGCTTGCAGAGGGCTAGTTTGGCACTAGGATGGAATTTCTACTTAAATCATTCCTGGAAAGCTGTGTTTCCTATGAGATGACAGTATCAATCTAAAATCAACCTTTAATCAGCTACTGGTGTAGCAGTCTATTTGTGTGTTACCTATAGGGACTTGGGGCATTCCCTGCTCGGGGGCTGGATTCCCAGGGCCAGGTGAATGGAGCCACGGTATGGAAGTGCCACTGGCCCCTCCCAGAGCCACACAGAGGACGGGTGCCTGACCTGTTGTTACAAATGCCTGCAGCTCCCTCCCTATCACCTCAGAAATGAGACAAAACTATGGACGGCATGCAGTCTTAACTACCATTTCAACTTCCACGGCTATTTTTGAAACACTCCAGGCTGACGGTTGATGATAAATCATTTAGAAATTATTCTTGAGGGCCGTTTCTGGGCAGAACTCTGGACTGTCCGTGGAGCGCAGAGTCAGAGGTGTTGACCATCGGTGGATCGTAATTTTGTGTGAAAGAAGGAGCCATGTGAACCCTCAGATACCAAGCCAGATGAAGGGGCAGGCAAAGGCCTGTGGGAAGGCAGGTGAAGGAAGGAGCCATCAGATGGACTCGCATGGCTTTTGAGGGCCTACTCTGTGTCGGGGGCTGGAGAGACAAAGAAGGATAAGCACGCACCTTGCCTTGGGGAAGATCACAGTCGCAGCTAGTTTCTGGCAGCAACTCTCCCTGTCCCCCTCCCTACCCCCTCCACCCATTTCTCTGTTCTTGTCACTATGGTCCTTTTTTCACAGGCTTCATCACTCTCTGCGATTGTCTTGTTTATTTGGTTACTTTTTAATTGTCTTTCTCCCCCACTGGAAGGTGATCTTCATGAGAGCTGGGTCTACCGTCTCCCCAGTCCCTAGAATGGTGTCCGTTACCTAGAACAGTGCAGTGAATAGCTGCTCGGTGAATTTCAGTTGCCTGAATGAAATACAGTCCAGCAGGAGTAAGAGAAACCAAAGTGAAAGGGATTAAGAGCAAAAGTTCTGAAGCCAGAGTACTTGGGGGACAAACGTCAGCTCCTCTGTTTACTCACTGTTTGACTTTGATGTAGTAGTTCTGCCTTTCTGTGCCTCAGTTTCCTCAAATGGATAATAGGGATCCTAACATAACCTGCCTCATAGGATTGTTAGGAGGGAAAAATGAATCCATACATACACAAAGCATTTAAAGGAAGGGTTAGCAAATATTTTCTTAAAGCGCCATATAGTAAATATTCCAGGCTGTAAGACGTGTGGTGTCTCAGGCAATGACTCACTCTACCCTTGTGGCACAAAAGCAGTCATAGACAATACATAAATGATGAGACTGTGGCCGTATTCCAATTACAGCATTACAAATTACAGCACGACATGTAACATATAAGAATTAGAACACAAAATAATAATCTATTGGTCAGGGAATTAGAAGACTTTCTTTTGCAACAAATTCACTGGGGGATTTCAAACCCTCTGAGTCTCAGTTTAGTCTATAAATAGAGATAATAACTACTCTTTCCTACTTCAATAGATTATTTGGCAATCACATAAGATAAAAGATGAAACGAAAAGTACAAATGTACTATGTACAAATAACGTAAATCGCAGTACAGATATGGCTCTATAGGGCTGCTTGCCTCCCTGGTCACCATGCACTAGGTAGGTCGGATAGCATCATAGTCATTTTACAAATGAGGAAACCAGAGATATTAAATGACACATCTAAGGCCACACAGCTGATAAATGGAAGACCTAAATTTGGACCTAGAACATTTTTCTTCTTGCACAATGTTCATCAACAACAGTGCAGAACATCTCTTCATACATAACATTAACCTTACAAATAGTTTTCTGGGGATTTATCTCCTTTACCTTTCTTACACGTAAGAATCCCATTTCCCTAGGCTCATCCCAGACCAAAGGATCTCATTAGTACTGTAGCAGTTGCTTCCTGTCCTTGTAGTTATCAAGAAATAATTATAGATTCAGTCCACACTTTGTCTTGGCAAACCAAAAAAGAAAAACAAAAGGAAAGGAGAAGTCCAGCGGCACGACTGCTCCTTGATTAGCTTTCATGCATGGAGAAAATTTCACAACATAATTCCACCTCCATTCCCTTACCCGCAACACACACATTTTCCAGAAGCACAAATATCTAGTCTAGTTAGTTTGTATGTAAGCTGAGTTTTCTATGTTGTGTTACTGTAAGAAACTTACCTGGCCCAAGTCCATAGTCATGAGGACACGAAGCTTTTGGTAGTTAATGAAGATTTACCTTAGCTTTGCTTGGGTTGGTGGAGGCCTGCAATCATGGAGCTCAAGATTTCAGCTGCCGGGAGAGTGGGGCTTGCTACCACACGCTAAATGCCAACTAAATGTCTGTGAGTGAGCTGTCCAAGTGTTGTGTATTTTTTATCCACTAGAATAGCTAAAATTTAAAAGATGGACAATTTCAAGTTTTGGCCAGAATGCGGGGAAACTAGAACCCTCTTACATTGTTGATAAGAATGCAGAATAGTACAGCCACTTGGGAAAACTAGTTGGCAGTTCTTAAAAAATTAAGCCAACGTTTCCTGTATGACCTAGAAATTCCACTCGTAGGTATCTACCCAAGGGAACTCAAAGTACGTGACCAAGATCTGTATGCAATGCGACAGCAGCATTATTCATAATAACCAAAATCTGGGAACAACTCAAATACCTACCAGCTGATGAACGCTGTTTCCATTTTACGGAATGCTGTTTGGTAATAAAGAGGAATGAACTACTGACACGTGTAACGACATGAATGAATCTCAAAACCATCATGCTGAGTAAAAGAAGATAGATGTAAAAGATGCATTTATATGAACTCTCTAACAAAAGCAACATGATATGGCAGCAGAAAACAGACAAGCAGCTTGTTGGGAGTGCAAGGGCGGACCCCAGAGGGACTGAAGGAACTTTGGGGGCACTGAATATTCAAAATTTTTATTGTGGTGAGAGTTGCATGACTCTATATATTTGCTAAAACTCATGTAACTGTATAGTTTAGATGGGTGAATGTTAAGGCATGTAAGTTATATTCCAATAAAGCTATGAAACACGTTTTGTGTATTTTCTAAGTTCATTTATAATTTTCAATAAAAATCGACATGTGTATTTTAGAACGTGTGCAAGGTATACACATGGATAACAAAACCCTTAATCCCACCAGCCAGAGATAACTCCTGCTAACTCTGTTAATGAGCTAATACTGAAAAGAATATTACACCGGGGCCCCTGGGTGGCAGAGTCAGTTGGGCTTCCGACTCTGAGGTCATGATCTCAGGGCCCTGGGATTGAGTCCTACGTTGGCCTCAGCATGGGATCTGCTTGAGATTCTCCTTCTCCCTCTGTCCTTCCTGATCATGCTGTCCCTCTCTCTCTCTCTAAAATAAATAAATAAATCTTAAAAAAAACCCACAAAAAGCAAAAAACAAAACCCAAACAATGTCATACCTTGACAGTTTTCACTTAACATTACACCTTGAACATTTTACCACATCATTATAAATTCTTCAGTAATGTTTGGTGGCTGTTTAACAGTCCACTGCCCTTGAGAGAGTGACCATATCACTGTTACTTTGGTAGCGCTGAGTAATTTTTTTTCTTTCTTTCTTTCTTTCTTTCTTTCTTTCTTTCTTTCTTTCTTTCTTCTTCCTTTCTAAGACTTTATTTCGCTATTTGCCACGGAGAGAGAGAGAGAGAGCACAAGCAGGGGGAGCAGCAGGCAGAGGGAGAAGCAGACTCCCTGCTGAGCAGGGAGCCCCATGTGGGACTCGATCCCAGGACCCTGGGATCATGACCTGAGCTGAAGGCAGATGCTTAACCGACTGAGCCACTCAGGCACCCCACTTTTTTTCTTTTTCTTCATTCAAATGTTTTAGGTTACTTTGATTTTTGGTGAAGTTGATTCTTTTTTTTTTTTTAAAGATTTTATTTATTTATTCGACAGAGATAGAGACAGCCAGCGAGAGAGGGAACACAAGCAGGGGGAGTGGGAGAGGAAGAAGCAGGCTCATAGTGGAAGAGCCTGATGTGGGGCTCGATCCCATAACACCGGGATCACGCCCTGAGCTGAAGGCAGACGCTTAACTGCTGTGCCACCCAGGCGCCCCTTGGTGAAGTTGATTCTTAAGCGCTGGAGCAATCACTGGGGCCCTTCACCCATTTTCCACATATTGTCCAGCTGGAAACACAGTAGGTTCGGACCTCTCCCCCTGTAAAGATAGGCTTGGGCGCATGACTTGCTCTGGCCAGTGACATATGAGTAAGGTGACGTGGCTTCTCCGGCAAGAAACTGTGAGAGTCCGGGCACAGTTGGCCACGTTCCCTACTGCCCGCCTGGATGAGCAGGCATGAACTGAGATAGAGCGTCTGCCAGTCTGGGCCCTTGGGTGACCGTGTTGACCAGAGGTCTCCAGCCGATTCACATTAGGAGGTAGAATGAGTGAGAATAAACCTTATTAAAGCACTGAAATTCAGGGTTGATTGTTACTACAAAAATAACTGAGGTTATCTTGACTCATATAGTTCTATATAATTACTGTATGAAAAGAAGGTGAAAAGTGGATCAATGTCTTTTCACTTTATGAAAATGCATAAGTTGGTACTGGGATTGTGATATCTGAAACAAATAAAAACACATTTTCATAGCCAATGATTTTCCAATTGGAAAATAATTTCCTAATGCATTTCTATAAACAGAGGGAAGAAAGGAAGTTGTTCGACTCATAGGAATAAAGTAAGCCATGGGTTTTTATGAAAGTGGCACCAACAATTCAGTAAGAAAGGGAAAAGTCAATTCTGAGACTCCGAATTGACCCATATGTGATGTGTTTTGTGTCCTTTTACTGTTGTTACCCAGACAACATCGTGTGCATTGTGATTTAGTAAGAGCACCCATGTGCGGCTTTGATGGAGAGAGGTGTTCAGAGGTGTTACACAGGACGTGTTCTGACAATCAAGCTGCCGCCAATGGATGGAGATTTTATGTTTGGATCCCAAACGGGAAGTTATTTTGCTTGTCCAAAGAAAGAGAATAAATCGTCTTTACCAGGGTCACACAAGCAGCAGCACACGCAGGGTGCAGAAGGTCAGGTAGAGCTGCGGCGGCCCGGAAACGGAGGCTCACGTGTACGACAGGGAGATAACACTTTACAAATCATTTTGGAAGACGGACCAGACACGCTCTGCCATAGAAATGAAGGGCCCCATAGAAATGCCTTTCAGTATGAGTAGGCCTGAGATCTGGGGCCAGAATTCAAACAGAATTCCTGGAACTTAATAAAATACAAGAAGAAAAGAAATATTCATCAAACACCACTGGCTAAGTATTTTTACCCTACCGGGGCTGACAGAGCTCTCCTACATAGAGCTGTAGTTATTATACATAAAGCGTTTGTGTGTGTACATCCATACATCTATATGTGGTCATAGCCTAAGTACAATCATTCTCAAAAATCATTTGCCATCTTTAAGAAGTCCCGAGTTTCAGAACCCTTCTGGGCAGAGCTGTAGAGAGATACGGAGATATCTGGGCTGGCAGACTCTTTGCGGGACTATTACAGTCAAGATTCTGGGGCCCAGAATGGGACAAACAACACATATATGTCCCATCTTTATTTCCACGTCTCTGCTAAACAATGAATTGCTTTGTGTGTTTTTGTGGAGGAGAAGAGCTGTGATTAAAGTACGGGTGATTTGTTCCCTTACTATTGAAATATGTGTAGTGACCTTGATGTGACTGATGTAGAAAGAAATAACAAATGGTGAAGAAATAGTGGGAGAATTATAGTCAGAAATAAGGACTTATACTGGACTTAGGTTAAAATCACAAAAATCAAACATAACTTTTATGTTTGGAAAAACCATTGGAAGAGCATGGATGTTCAGATTTTTAATTTTGGTTTCAAAGCCATTTTTAATGAGAAGATATGAGAATTTTTACTCTTCCGAAATCTTAATATCAGACCACATCTTTGCTGGGTTTTGAATAATCGCAGTACATCTCTTAGGCAGCACAATTGAGTGCAAAGTTAAAAAGACTATAGTTCTACTTCTGCTGGAGAACATAGAAAAGAGACCAAAAAGCAGGGTAATTTTCTTCCCATTACCTTTATTAGTAAAATAGGAAATATAGGTCCTGGGGATTGATTTTGAAGGTTGTTACGTCTTAATAATAACAGCTAATATTTATTGAGTATCTACCACATGGCAGACAATTTTATCTCCACAAAAACCCAGCCAAGCCCATTGTGCTAGACTCTCGCACGGTGCCCCCAGTTAGCCACACCCCTCAGTATCAACACCCTATGTATTCCCTTGCCATGTGGACCTGGGCTCGGCCAGGTGATTTACTTTGCGCAATGGGACGTTAGCAGACACAGTAGAAGCCAAGGCTGAATAGTGCTTTGGCATTGGATTTTTCCTCTTGAGATTTAGTTGCCATGTAAAAAGCTCAGGCTAAATTACAAAATAACGAGAGGCCACATGGAAAGAGGTTCTAAGTGATGAGAGGCCGTCTTAGATTATTTCAGCCTCATGAAACTCCCTGTGAAATGCAGGTACATAAGATATTCAGGCAAAACTAGCAGGAGAACCACCCAGCTGAGTCCCACCCCCCAGAATCATAAAAACATAATAAATAACGGTTATCTTAAGCCACTATACCTGGAGTGATTTCTTACAAAGCAGTAAGCAACTGCAATATGGGTAACATAATGTGCAATTGACAAATATGAAAATTGGGGTTCAGAGAAGTTAAATATATTGTTAAGATCTTGTAATATGATTATAAGATTATAAGATCTTATAATAAGATTATAATTATAAATCGTATTATAATTATACGATTATAATATGAATGTACCACATAAAATCCCATTTAAAAAAAATCCCATGTTCTTTTCACTATACTCTACCCTATATTTTCAACTGTGCATCCAAACTGCTTACTTGGCATTTCTCCTTTGTTCTGTTATAGGCATCTTGAACGCAAGAGGTCCTAAAACAAAGTCTTGAGTTTCCCCACCGCCAAATTCATTCTTCTCTGGGTTCTCTACCTCAGTAAATGTCACCAGCACCCAGCCAGCTGTTCAGGCCACAAATCTGGCATTATCATTGATCTCTCTTTCACTCACACCATTCAACCAATCTATTAGCCAGTCCTGTCAGCTCTAGCTTCAAAGTATCCTCTGAATTTGACCCCATTGATCGTCACCTCCTCCTCACCCACCAAAGGCCACCACCATGTCTCACTTGAACTACCAGCACAGCCTTAGGGTAGAGGGGGAGCTAGGGAGAAAGTAGCACCAGAGGGAGCAAGAGAGTAAAGGAAAAGGGGAAAATAAAAGTGACATGATTCAACAGCTCTAGTTGTCACCTCCTCCACCCTCCACCCTGTCCCCATCCCTGGCACCCTTGGTTATCGTCAGGGCGATGAGGCTAAATTTGGCAGGAACAGGGGTCTGCCATCTCTCTTTCTCCTTTGCCACAGAGGCTTTAGCTCATTTCCAGAAAAACACGGTAACTGCATGTGTGTACATCAATTGCAATTGATTTGGGAATAAGGTTTTACATCTGACTGTGGGGAGATTACAACAAGAGGGGACTAAGGTCTTGAGCAGGCATGATCCCTTCCTCTGACACTAAAATGCTACTTTGGATTTTGATGGTTTATTCCTCAAGAGAGGAGATCTGGACAGGGGAAGGTTAATTGACTAAGCAAGGCCAGGACTTCCAAGAGACAGTGTTCTCTTAAAAAAAAAAAAAAAGCGCCAGGATGTGTTAGGCCAATAAATAATTCATCGGACTGCCTATTCACAGACTAATAGGAAAATATTACAGAATGCCTACGTGTCAATCAGTCTGCAGTTAGTTAAATAAACACAGTTTCAGATGTCACTTGTAAAACTCAGATTTATACATTAATCATATGTTTTACCCAGGCAAAAATATCATCTCTGGTAACTTGACTTTGAGGTCTATTAAAATCTCCTGGACTTGAAAAGGTTACCTGACATCTTGTAGGCCAGATCCGGGGCTGAATGGACATGTCTCCTGCCACCGAGTATACAATTGCCAAACACTCAGATGACACTCTAGTTACATTTGCTGCCCTTACAGAGGAACGCTGAGGGCTGTGACCCTTCGGAGCCTGCTGGAATTCTCCGGGCTTAGGGGGCACAGCTGCAGCAGCAAATGCACGAGCAGAATGCGTGTCTGCAGATGCCCCAAGCGCAGCTCCACCAGCAGCTCCCATTTTTACTGAAACAAGTTCCTAATTGTTCGATCTGCTTTCAAAAGAAAAAAACAAAAACAAAAACGGTGATGCGGTGATAATAGTTAAGTCTCACTGTGTCCCAGGAACTGGGTTAAGTGCTTCATATGCTGTTTTTCTTTTCTATGTAGTTCTTGCAACAACCCTGGGAGCCAGGTACTATTATCACTCTGTTTTTCTGAAAAAATATGTAGAATGTGAAAAAACAAAAGGAGTAATCAAAGTTGCCTCCCGGGTAATGCTGCAAGAAAGTGACACCGCGTAGCTTCTGATGAAATGCACTCAGAAGGAAATAAAATCGCTTCTGTGCTGTTCTTACTGGAAGTGTACAGCATGGAGTCAATCAAGATTAGACAAACCTAAGTGAAGGGATCTTCCGAAAAATACCTGGGCAGTAAATCTTCCTGTGTCGAGGGCGTGCAAGACGGAGACAGACTGGGAGTCTGTATTAAGGGAGACTGACGAAACGAGACAACCACATGTAACATGTGAACTTGGACTGGATTCTGGGCCAGAAAAAGAACATCAGTGGGACAGTTGGTGAACGTGAGGACTGTGGGTCAGATAATAGTATTTTGTTAATGTTAACTTTCCGATTGTGATCTTTTCACTGTGGCATGAAAAATGGTAACATTCGGGGAAACTATGTGATAGGTATTCGGGAATTCTCTGTGCTATTTTTCCGACTTTTTTTGCAAGTCAAAAATTATTTCAAAATTAAAAGTTGGAAAATGGAAAAAAGAAGAAGAAAGGAAAAGGAAAAACGAAAAACAATGTAGAGCATCCCAGCGGAGAATCTAGGAAGACAGGAGGTGGTACCAAATACAGGCTGGAAAATGGGAATGCTTCTTTTCCCACAGCTCTTGATGCCATTTGTGGTTTGCCCTTAGAGTGGTTCATCCAGAAGATAAACTCTGTAGTGTAAAATCCTTGTGAATGACAGGCTGTTAGATTTGGAAGAGAATTTAGAGGTACTCTTTGGGGCCTCATTTTGCTGAAAAGACACCTGAAACTCAGAAAGGCCCAGGGATCATGAGTCCAAGGTCACACCACAGGAGAGCCAAGATTAGCACCTAGCTCTTCTGGGTCATGGGATACTATTTCTGTTCCACCACGCATTTGTGAAAGAGGACACCTCTGTGCCACATGGAACCCAAGCTCAGAATCCATGGTGTCGTAGACTTATCCACTAGCTGTGTGGTTCTGTCTACCTGCTTGCTAATGGTTTGCTTCTGTAGCCAGAGAGTCATTCACTTATTCACTCATTTAGCAAATATTTATTGAGTGCTTTCCAAGTGCCCAGCACTGCTTGAAGCATCATAGATACAGCAAGCATCAAAAATAAAGACCTTGCTTTCAGTGGACAGGCTGAGATGCTGCTCCATTCTCTACCACTAATGACCTGTGTGACCTTGGGGACCTCCCTTCACCTCTTCAGCCTCAGTTTGCTCTCCTGTTACACAGAGAAGATAGAATTATTCCAAGGTTGTTCTGACTATTACACAAGATATTGCATCTAAGTTCTTAGAAGAATGTCTGGCGTGTAGGTACTCAATAAATTGCAAGTATTACTGTTATTTCTTTTCTCTCCAACCTGAACCTGTGTCAGTTACACTGGCTGCTGGGGATGTCTGGGAGCACTCAGCAAAGCTATAGACTATTTCTGAATGCATTCAAAGCTCACATTTAGGAAGGTAAGATTTTCCAACAGAGTAATTTTCCATTTCCCACTCCATTTCTTTGTTATTTTCAAAGGTAGATAAATAATAAAAAGAAAGGGCAGGAAAGGCCAGCTGAGAAAATTGGTGTTGAGCAGGGAATTCAAGTGGGAGTTCTAATATGCAGAATATCAGATGGATTTTTATCTAGATTTAAATGAGACTGTTCTTGGAGGCCGGTTGCATCTAGCCTCTTCATGGACATAATTTGGATGTCACTTTAGCCAACCCTTGATTACTTCCATAAATGGAAATAATAATAGATTACTGGACGTAAAACAAGATGAGGAGAACCACTAGTGCTGCTTGGAACAAACTTCTGGTGCCTTCCTATTGCTGTATCCTGAGAATGTCACCATCATCCTTTGCCACGTTCCTTGTCACCTGCCTCTCCAGGGTCAGGTTCATCTAGGTGCCTACTTTCTTTCTCTCCCCCAACCTTTTCCCACAGCATCCAGCAGAGGGATTCCAATTTAGGAGGGTTCAACAAACGTATGTTAAATAAATCAATCTATTTGGAGGAGTGAAATCTAATAAAACAATCCAAAAATAAAGTCCAGCGTAGTGAAAGGTTCTTCACTTCATTCACGATTCTGTCTGTCCACACACAGATGGTTGGGACTTAAGTGAATAGAAGGTGCTTCAGTTTCATATGCTTCCTAGGTCACAATTTTCACCGAGAGGTGGGCCATTTAAGGGTTTGGGCTCATATTCTCCAGTCACAACTCTTTAGAGAAAGGACACTGGGTAAATCCAATCAGTAGATCTATTTGGTTACATATCTGTATGTATCTTTGCTTTCCTTGATAATCAGGGATGAATCCATATTTTTAAAAAGTGCCCCAAGTGACTTTATAGGGCCTGCAATGTTGAGAATCAATGCTGTAAATATATTACATGGTTAAGGAATCAGCTTAGTAGATCATTTGTCAAGTCCCAATTTCAAATTTCTGGAGGAAAGAGTCTGTGGCTTAGCTTGGGTCAAGTAGATACCTCAATTCCAGTCAAGTTGGCCAGACAGGCAGGATCCCATGGTGCAAACAGGTTTGCAGGGGACCCCATTCCCATGAATCTTAAAGAAAAAGGAGGGTGCTACTGTAGTTTAGGAAAAACATGGTGTGGCAAATATATACAGTTATTCGTACTTGTTCCAGAATAATTTAAGGCAGCTTACAAAGATATAAGCAATGCAATATTTTTTTTATTTTTAATTTTTAAAGATTATTTTATTTTTATTTTTTTTAATGATTTTATTTATTTATTTGAGAGAGAGAACACAAGCCAAGGGGAAAGGCAGAGGGAGAAACAGACTCCCCATCGAGCAGGGAGACCGATGCGGAGCTCAGTCCCAGGACCCCAGGATCATGACCTGAGCCAAAGGCAGATGCTTAACTGAGTGAGCCCTCCAGGCGCCCCACTGTGCAATATATTTTTAAATAGCATTTGAACAAGGAGACCTAGTGGAAAGGAAAAGAAGTAGTTGGGAGGAATCCAACGAAAAAGAGGTAAGACTGGTACTTCAAAATATGCCACGAGGCCCAGCACACTCTACTAAAAGTGGATCCCAAATTTGGCTGTGAGTTTCCTTGCAGCTAACACAAAGAAAGAAAATCAACTACTTGATTCCCAACATTCATAAGATAAAACATACCAGTCATTAGTAGAAAGATGGCTTTTCTGGAAAAGAGAACTAAGAAGAATTTCTCTTGTGTGGTTAAGTGAGCCACATTCTCAATGATCTTCATGTAGGACATAGAGCAACTTCTCTGACATCGCTCAGTGTAGGCGTATAGCCCAAGGCCAAGGGTAGAGGGCAGGGCAAGTATAAAGAATAGAGTGCAGTATGTGGTCAGTGTAGAGTGCCTGAAGATGGGTCCCAACCGGTGAAATAAAGAACGGTTTTAGCCAAGACTTTGTTTTCTTTTTTGAAGAGAAATCTTCTACTTAAAATTTCCCCCAAGCCTGCTTCTTCTCCCCTTCAACCTCAACCCCCATCCTGACCACAAACTCTCTGGTATCAAAGTTGGGTTGTTTACTTAACAAGAGCCTACCAGTTAATTACACAGAAACCACATTAGGGTTGGTCCCCTTAAAAGAGCTCTGAGGAAATTGAGGTTCTTTCTGTCCTAACATTAGTTGGTTCATTGGTTCACAGAGGACAGGAAAGCATTTATGAGAGGTGCATGAAATGAAAAGGAAATGAGAAAAGGAAATAAAGTTTGACAGTGAGGGCTCTGCCATTTGGGGTTCACTTTTCAGAAAACCCATCCTACCTTTAACCTCTATCCTAAATTGTTTCTGAAACAGACTTCATTCCAAGTTCTATCTTTTCTCATTCAAACAGATTTTCTATCTCAGTGAGTCAATTTGGGTCAACATATTATAAAAACAAAACAACTGTGGCAAAGAATGTCTGTTGTGTGGGCAAGCTATGAAGATGGGAGAGGGTCAGCCAGGGGCCATTTGGAGATCATTTAGACAACTATCCATCTATCCGTGCCTAGGGTGCATCCAGCAACAGACTCCTAATCCAATGCTCTTCTTACCCCTACATCAGTCTACTGGATCCACTGAGAAGGGGTAGGGCATTCCAGGGTGCAGAAAGGAGGCAGTGGCCTTTGGGTCAGACTGGCCTAGGTTCTAATCCTATTCTCTATGGTAGCTCAACTTCTCTCAGCCTCAGTTTTACCATCTCTGAAATGGAAATAATAATGGCTTCCTGTTGAAGTTGGAAATAATGTAAGGATTAGCAGCAATGCCAAGGATTAGAAATCATACAGCTCATAAATTAGTCTGGCAAGTAAATAGGAGGTACCCTATAAATGAAAGTAGTCCGTCCATCCATCCATCCATCTATCCATCTACTTATTATCTTTATTCCTTTTTTCCTAGTCTTTACCAGGTCTGAGTATCAGCTATACAGTCAAGGTAGGAAAAAGAAAAGGAGTAGCCATGAAAGATTAGCTTCCTTCAGAAAGTATCAATTCCAGAGGAATATTTCATGCCTCTAAAGAAGTGAACACAAGGGTTCATAGCTCAATATTTCCCAGTTGTTTAGATGTTAAGAGAAGGTGGGAAGCAGTATGTAAGCTGATATTCCCTCTAAAGGGAAGCTCTCACTTCTTCCTCCACCCCAAATATTTTTCTTGTGGCCCATGCATTGGCTGTTAGGTGTCCATTTTTCCATCAGCTCTAGCCATCCTATAGTACAACTCTGGCCAAACACTCCTCTTCTATAGATAGAATCCTCTCCCTCCCAGCCCTTGAGAAGAAAGAGTTCTAATGTTACTTGTCTCTATACTTCTGAAATGTGCTGCCTGACTTTCCTAGGATGCTCTTAATTCTTTGTTTATAACATTAATTTCTTTTTCATTATCAGTTAGACTTTATTATAAAAATCCAAAAAATTTAAAAAACAACTAAAAGAGGAAAAGAGCAAATCCTGCTAATTGCCCCACTTAGAGACTTCAGGCCTGCTAACCTGCCCCCAGGCTTTTTATACCTAGCACATGTGTCTTCTCTATTTCCCCCCAAAACAGAATCATGTGATACATATTATGGAATGTGCTTTCTGTACACAAAAATTTATTGCAAACATTTCCCCCATGCCATTAAATATTTCATGTTATTTTTGTTTGCATCTCTTTTATTTCCTCAGAACCATAGTGAGAGCACCAAAGCAGAAAGTTTGGAAACTAGGGGCCCACTTGGCTGGGTGACTCTGGGTAAACTCTTCCGTCTTCACCGGGATGGTGTATAAGCTCTGTGTCAGCATCAAGGTGTTTTATGATTCCAAGGACAGTAGTATCTTTTCTTAAAAAATAAATGGATTCTGGATTTTAAAAAGACAAACCTTCTATTAAGCCCAGGTTTTTGTAAGCTTATATACATATATCTTTGTAAGGTGAAAACTTGATGACCCTAAGGGTCTTCCATGCAAGCCAGATGTTATTCAGGAAGAGAGGAAGCAATGTTTAAAATATTTGAATGATGTGTGTATCACTGGATGCGTGCTTCTCCCTGCTGCTGGCATCACTCACAGGCATAAGTCTCTCCAGTTCTGCTTCTGGTGGCTTTCTGAACTTGAATTCTGATCTCTACCCAGCCTTGAGTCCTTCATAGTTTATGGAGCTGGATTATCTAAGCTGTGGAGGGAGCTGATCAAAACCTCTCTTTTTACTTTATTTAGCACTCTGACTTCCCTCACAGATGTCCTATGTGTTATCTGTGGAAAATGTTTCAAGGAGCTCCTGAACCTTTATTTTCTTAATTAAGAAAAACTCATGATAGATCCTGAAACCAACTCAATGTTCTTTTTACTGGTCAGAGTGTTCACCATTAAGCTTACATTTTTTAGTAATTTCATTTTATTCCATCAAATAACAAATTCCTACTGTTTTAAATCCAAATATTTCAAAGATTATTTTCACCAAAAATACTTTCTAATTTTTATGAATAGATTCCAGGTGGTTAAACAGAAACAAAAAACAAGCAACAACAAAAAAGCAGATGACGTGCCAAAGTGGTATTAGCAAAAGAAAACTAGGACATAAAAGCATGTAAGACACACACACACACACACACGCACACACACACACACACACGCATACACATACACATATATGCACATATACTACATACACAGTCACCATGTCTACTGAAAACAATTGGCACAGGTCACACCTATTCCACATAAATATTTTGGTGGAGTTCAGTGAAGAAGAATTGGAATCCAAAGACCTGTTAGTTGTGTCATCCCAAATAAGTCACTGAAACTCTCATTTGTAAAATGCGACAATAGTACTACCCATGAGAACTAAACAAAAAGTAAAAATAAAAGCAAATCTAAAGTGTAAAGTGATATGGAAATGTGAGGATTTTTAAAAAGGCAAGGTTTCTTGCAGCTCATAATAGGAACACCCGAAGATGCCAATTCCCCAAACTATCCTGCTTTCCCTTAACAGAGGTTCCAAAATGAAGCTTCTGAGTTCTCCTTTTGGGTTTGAGTTGCTGACTGAGCCAGTCTCAGGGCCTAGCTTCCCCCTGCAAAAACAACCCTGAGTCTATTCTTGAACCTCAAGTATGATCTAGTGGGTGAAACTGAATTCATGAGCCTGTCTGACCTTAGGTTTACCAGTTGCCTTTGCTCAACTGGGTTAGATATTTAACTTCTTGGTGAGTCATTCTCTAACATTCCAAACTGGGACAATCAGCCTTGTCATTCACCTCATTCAGTGGGTTATGGTCAACAGGCAGACAGGTTGACAACTGGTAGAGGAGGGCTTTTATGACTCTGGGAAATGCTTCCTATGAACTGGAGTGGCAGAGAGGGGCAGGGTGGTACAGTGGTGAGCGTGCAGGAGTCAGGCCCAGGCTAGCCTTTGGCTGGCACCATCTCCGCTGCTCTTCCTCAGTTTTGTTATCTGGAAAATGACAATATTTCTGGCTTTAAATGAGCTGATTTTATTTTATTTTTTTAGACTGTATGAAGGTATAATTGACATAGATATGATTTGATTTTAAGAATTATCTCTGATATCTCTACAGTAATCTAAACTTACATATGTAATGTTGCTTGGTTTTATTCTCAAAAGAATGCTGAGAGATAGTTAGACAATTTGATAGCTATTAGTCTCCCCTATTGCAGATGAAGACATATGGGCTGTGATAGCTCATTTTACATATCAGCCTGCCTGGGCTCAGGCTCTCCAGGAGATTCTGATGTATGATCAAGTTAGAGACGCTCTCTAAGGCATTCTACTCCCTACCTCTTATCTCTGGGCCTTTACACGATGTCCTACCTGCCTGGAACGCCTTTGGCCCTGGTTCCCCACACTCCTTATCCTCACTCACTTCATTCTTGACTCAGCATCCCTTGAGTTGATTTACTCCTCACTATTCCAGGTATGAGAAGACTTCTCTGGGTTGGTTGCCCACCTATGTGCTCCCAGAGAAACCTACCCATTCCTCTAAGAATGATCATTTCATATGGCTAGTATTAAATTTTCTGTCTCCCTCAATAGGCTGTACGCACCCTGAGACCAAGGAGTTTTACGTCTTTTATTTCTCTATCCCCAGGGCCTAGCATAGTGTCTGGAACATAGTAGGTATCTAATAAAGGTTTGTTGAATGGACAAGTGAACCACTGAATTAATGCTTCTAATTAGTCATTGTGTGACACACCGACTTCACTCTGTCAGACTGGATGATGTATGAAAAGTGCCCAGCATGTTGCCTGGGTCACAGAAGTGTTCTACAAATGTCTATTCCTCTCCCTTTTGCTTCCTTTCCTCTCTTCGAAAACATTTTGTACAAAAATTCAAGTACTGAATAAAGACAGTGTTCCATGTTGATTGATTGATTGAAGGAGGATGAGGAATGGTTTCCAGCCATCCCCTAAAAGTCATGGTTTCTGAGACCATCCCTTGTCACATTCAAAACAATGGTCTGTATTTGACCACCGTCAAAAACAATTTATTGCTGACTACTTGGTAAAGATTGATTTTCTTCTCATATTTTAGTTTTTAAGTTTCCTTTATTTTATTTTATTTTTTTTTAATTTATTCGACAGAGATAGAGACAGCCAGCGAGAGAGGGAACAGAAGCAGGGGGAGTGGGAGAGGAAGAAGCAGGCTCATAGCGGAGGAGCCTGATGTGGGGCTCGATCCCACAATGCCGGGATCACGCCCTGAGACGAAGGCAGACGCTTAACTGCTGTGCCACCCAGGCACCCCTAAGTTTCCTTTAATAATAATTCTAACGTACCTTGGGCATTTGAAAGGCTAGCCCTAGCACCATAGTCATCTGCCTACCTACTGCCCAGAATAGTTTCTCAGCCTCAGCATAAGACACTTGGGTACAGATAATTGTTGTCGTTGGGGGCTGCCCTGTGCATCATAGGGTCCTTAGCCGCATTCCTGGCTGCTACTTACTCGATGCCAGTAGTAGCCCCACCCTTCACTTGTGACAGCCAGAAATGTCTCCAAACATTGCCAAATATCTCCTAGAAAGTAAAATTGTTCCCTCTCCCCCAATGAGAAACAATCCGATAAAAAAAAATTACCATGTTGTTATATTTGCTCTATTATACAATTTTTTTCAAAACCATTTGAAAACAATTTGCAGGTATGCCGGTAGTTCACACCCATATATTTTAAAAATTTTAATTGTATCTATTTATTTATTTTTAAGTAAACTCTATGCCCAACATGGGGCTCAAACTCATAACCACAAGAACAAGAGTCTCATGCTCTCCAGCTAGCCACACCCCCCCATATATTTTAGAAGGCATCTCCTAACACTGAGGATATTGACCTACATAACCATAAGTCCTTTATACATATATATTTCTAAATCTCCGATATTATCTAATACCCGGTCCATAGACTTTATTTATGCAAAGTAATATTGGCCTTGAGTATGGGAAAAGAAGATGTATTTTAATGGTTGATTCTGGCCTTATATCTGAAAGACAAATGAGTGATTATACAGTAGTCTTTGCAATTATGTTGAGGCAAGGAATTTTTTTTCAAATGGCTTCTCTTAGTTTCAGTGTTCCGGCCAAGTTTTCATGATCAACCTACAGCATAGATGCACCAAGACACTTGGTGAGTTTAAAAAATAACAAAAATGAAAATAAATGTCCTGCCTTAAAATGAATCACTGAGAACTTTGGTACTTTCAATTCTTAGATATTTTCATTTTCTCTTTCCCTTATTTCCTTCCTGACCTCACTTCTTCTATATAGCTTTGACAATGGGCACATCATTCTATGGTCAATTCTTTTTTTTTTTCTTCTTTATTTTTTAAAATTAAATTAAATTTTATTTTAATTCCAGTAAAGTTAACATACAGTGTAATATTACTTTCCGGTGTATAAAATAGTGGTTCAACACTTTCGTACATCACCCGGTGCACATCACAGCAAGTGCCCTCCTTAATCCCCATCACCTATTTCACCCCTCTCCCACCCACCTCCCCTCTGGTAACCATCTGTTTGTTCCTTATAGTTAAGAGTTTGTTTCTTGGTTTGTTTCTGTCTCTCCCTCTTTTTTTCCTTTGCTCATTTTTGTTTGTTTCTTTAATTCCACGTACAAGTGAAATCATATGGTATTTGTCTTTCTCTGACTGACTTACTTTGCTTAGCATTATGCTCTCTAGCTCCATCCGTGGTGTTGCAAATGGCAAGATTTCATTCTTTTTTATGGCGAAGTAATATTCCATTATATTTATATATACCACATCTTCTTTATCCATTCATCAATCAATGGACACTTGGGCTGCTTCCATATTTGGCTATTGTAGATAATGCTGCTGTAAATATTGGGGTGTATGTATCCCTTTGAATTACTTTTTTGTATTCTTTCTTTAAATTTTTATTTAAATTCAATTACTTAACATACAATGTATTATTGGTTTCAGAGGTAGAGGTCAGTGATTCATCAGTCTTATATAATACCCAGTGCTTATTACATCATGAGCCCTCCTTAATGTCCATCATCCAGTTACCCCAACCCCCCACTCTTCTCCTCTCCAGCAACCTTCAGTTTGTCTCCTATGATTAAGAGTCTCTTATGGTTTGTCTCCCTCTCTGATTTTGTCTTGTTTTATTTTTTTCCTCTCTTCCCTTATAATCCTCTGTTTTGTTTCTTAAATTCCACATATGAGTGAGATCATATGATAATTGTCTTTCTCTGACTGACTTATTTCCCTTAGCATAATACCCTCATCCACGTTGTTGCAAATGGCAAGATTTCATTTTTCGATGGCTGAGTAGTATTCCATTGTATATATATACCACATCTTCTTTATCCATTCATCTGTCGATGGACACCTGGGCTCTTTCCATAGTTTGGCTATTGTGGACATTGTTGCTATAAACATTGGGGTGTGTGTTTCCCTTCAGATCACCACCTTTTTATCTTTGGGGTAATGTAATTGCTGAGTCACAGGGTAACTCTATTTTCAAGTTTTTGAGGAACCTCCATACTGTTTTCCAGAGTGGCTATACCAGCTTGCATTCCCACCAACAGTGTAATAGAGTTCCCCTTTCTCTGCATCCTTGCCAAAATCTGTTGTTTCCTGACTTGTTAATTTTAGCCGTTCTGACTGGTGTGAGGTGGTATCTCACTGTGGTTTTGGTTTGTATTTCCCTGATGCTGAGTGATGTTGAACATTTTTCTGTTTTTGTATTCTTTGGGTAATATCCAGTAGTGAGATTTGCTGAATCGTTGTGTAGTTCTATTTTTAACTTTGTGAGGAATCTATGGGCAGTTCTTACTTGACTCCTCATCAGCTTTGCCCCACTGTCCTTTGCCCCACTCATGATTCTTGGCAAATCTATAGTCTTAAAAAAATTGAACTATTGCCATCTTCTCACTTACACCAAGATCCTGAGATTTGCTGCAGAAAAATCATCCAGATTGATTCCTATTTATAAATATTCAGCTGGGCTTCCACAGCCTAGAAATCCTATGATGTCTCCCTGATCATATGCCCTAATCTATACGGTGTCCATTTGACAGACTTCTGACCTGTGGCCGCCCTCATTATAGATGGCCTCACCTCCTACTCATTGAGTCCAGAGGGGTCATCTGATAAGAAAGCCTTCAACTTCCAGACGTGCAACCCACAAACTCTCCTGAATTATCTTCTAGTCTTGCCTCCTTATTTCCTGTCTTAAAAAAAAATGTGTCCCTACTCTGCCTGACTCAGGCCTTTTGCTCTGGGTTAGAGGCTGTTTCTTTGTCTCTTCCCAGAGATCTAGTCTTCTAGTTATTCCTCCTCTTTCCTGTTTCTTTAATCACTCCCTCACTACTCAAGTCTCTCAGCTGAAAAAGAGCTCTTATGATCTTATGACAACCCTCAACTATATCCTGATTTCTTTCATTCGCTTAACAGCCAGATTCTTTAAAGAAATGTCTGGAGAAAATGTTCATAGTATTCTTCAGATTCTCCCTCCTTCACCCTCAAGAAAGGCTAAAAACCTGTTCTCTACATCTCTTTCCACGGAAATCTTACCTACTCGTCTGGCTTCGGTTGCTCTCCATGTGCTCCTGACTGTCAGTCCTTCTTCTGAGTTCTCCCTGTCCTGGATTTCCAACTGCACAGGCCCGTCAAGCTCATCTGGTATCAGGCTGAACGCCTTACTTCCCGCCTCCCTCGACTCCCATCTCAGTGAGTGACATAGCCCCTCCTGATTGCCCAAGGCTAATGCCAGGAGGCACTCTAGATCCTCTGGTTCTCATATCCAAACAATACCAAGTGGGACACCAGAGTTCTACTTTCTAATGGGTCTGAGATCCATGTGCTTTGTACCCATTGTGACCATTCCTGTCCAGATGGCCCTGATGACTACAACAGACTTCTAATCAACCTCTCTGCTTCCAGTGTTGCTGGTCTCCAAGCCATTTGCCATGATGCAAGGACCATAATCTTTCTAATATGCAAATCTAATCATATCATTGGCTTAAAACCCATTAGCGGTTTGCTGTTGTCTTTAGGATAAAGTCCAAACTCTTTAATTTGGTCAACTCTTCATTTGTTACCTGCCCACCTCTCCAGACTTATCCAGAGCCCTTTGTTGTCAACACCATCCACTCACAGACTAATGCTCCAAACATAATGAGCTTATTGCAAGGTCTCAAAGAAGCCAGGTAGTCTAGTGCTTTTTGAACTTTGCATATATGGTTTTCTCTTCCCGTAAGTTAAAGTCAACCACTGTCTTGGAGATGACCTGAGACAGATTTCTTTAGCAACAGTTGTATATTCTACACTGTGATAGGCCAAAGCCCTTATATGAATAATACCATTTCCTTACGGTTTATATAATGCTTCATACATTTTTATAAATAAAGTTTTGGTGTAGGAGTAATATATATTCATCACAGAAAATTTAAAAAAAGCAGGCATGCATGTAATGTGTGTATATATCTATATATGGATATATAGAGACATAGATATAAGAGGTAGATAGATAGATAGATTTAAGGAATAGTTTCATCCTGTGCATATTATATTTTAAACAAAACACTTTTCTTTTTGCGTCAAAAATATTAGTAAATAATTTAATAGAACATCAATTATGATAATGGAAATGAGCAAACTATAAGAAACCACCATGCCGTCACATGGGAATTGTTTTTGACCTTGCCAAGAACTCTCTGCAACCTTCCAGCTACTTTTTTGTGTGGTGGTAAAATATATATGGCATAAAATTTACCGTTTTAAGCATTTTTAAGTGCACAATTCAGTGGCATCAAGTACATTCGTGATGTTGTGCAGCCATCACTACTATCCATTTCTAGAACTTTTCCATTATCCTAAACAAAAACTCTATGCCCATTAAACAATAACTCTCTAGCCCTGCCCCCCCATAGACCCTAATAACCTCGACTTGTACACATTGTTTTGTAATTTTTTCTCTTAATTATCCTGTACCTTTAACTATTCTTCAACATAATTTTTAATGACTGTAAAGATTCTGTTGATTACATTGTAATTTTTTTAACTGGGCTGAGGTGTTTGGATATTTAAATTAAGTACAATTCTAATTTTTCACTCTCAAAACAAAACTACACTGAACTTTCTTACCTTATTGTTCTTTTTTAAAGATTTTATTTATTTATTTGAGAGAGAGAGAACACAAGCAGGGAGAGGGGCAGAAGGAGAGGGAGAAGCAGGCTCCCTGCTGAGCAGGACTCCTGGATCATGACCTGAGCCAAAGGCAGACGCTTTATTGACTGAGACACCCAGGCAGTTTTTGTCTTCTCCAATCCTGTGACTATTTGGAATTGATGGTGTTGTGCCACGTTAGAGATGAAGAAATATTGGACTGTGAAACTTGTCTGTATGATACCATAATGAATACATATCATTATACATTTGTCCAAATCCATAGAATGTACAACACCAAGAATGAACCATAATGTAAACTATGGGCTTTGAGTAATTATGATGTGTCTGTGTGGGTTCATCAATGATAACAAGTGTACTACTCTGGGAGGGATGCTGATATTTGGGGAGTTTATGCATATGTGGAGATGGCGCATATATGGGAAATCTCTGTATTTTCTCCCCAATTTTGCCATGAACCTAATACTGCTCTAAAATATTATGCCTTGGAATGCTGGGCTGGCTCAGTCCATAAAGCATATGACTCTTGATCTCAGGGTTGTGAGTTCAAGCCCCACGTTAGGTGCAAAGTTTAGTTTAAAACAAACAAACAAACAAACAAACGAACAAACCGTTAAGTCTTAATTTAAAAAAATAATGGGGAAATAGAGCTCAGAGAGGTTCTGAGTTGTCCAATGTCTCAAGGCTGGGAAGGGTCAGGTCTGGCACTGGAACTCAGGACTTCTGGGTGCTTGCCACCATTCTATACCATCTAAGCCAGTCTCTTCATTTCTCAGCTTAGCAGAGGATTGCAGTTCGGCAGAATGGAGTATTGGGGGATGACAAACATATGTGGAGTGATGGCCAAACAGAGCTGCCAAGTCTGGGTTAAGTAGGAAGAGTGCAGACTTATGATAACACTGACAGAGGAGTTGTGAAATGTTCATGGACAGCAAGCCAAACTGGAATACCACAAGTCAAAGAAGGGGCAGCTTATGACAAGGCTGTAAAAAGCTCTGAATGCAACTAGGAACTGAGGATGGGCACTGCCCTACTCCCTGGTTCCCAGAAAGTCCATCATGTGAAGAACTTGCCAGCATGGAGTTCTCAGCCTCTGGAGTTCACCCATGTACCATGTGCCAATTTGATCATTAACACAGTAGTAGCAATCAGATTTGGGGAAATGTTTCAAACAAATCTAATGGAATATACACATTCAGCCACACTAAGGTTAAGTGGGCTAGTTAAAACTCCAATCTTCTTTGCTCTTTGGCAAAAATGATGTTATCTTGGCAGAGAAACATTGGTATTGAAAGCAGATTGTCATTGGCCTTAAAACAATAACATTTATTACTTCATAAATGCAATTTATTTTGTAGACGAAATCTTTAAAACATTTGGTACACAGTGGTAAAATAACAAAAGGGAATCTTCAAAGTAAATGATTTCTAACTTTTTAACCAGTTAATGCTGACTTTGCCCATTTAACCAATTCTCATGTATAGAATTTTGCTTAATTTGGGTTTCTCTAAAACCAAAGACAGAGATAAGGACTTGTGAGCTGGGGGCTTATTTGTGAGGTGATTCTAGGAAGCAAGAGTGTGGGAGTTGGGAAGTTTCTAGGGAAAGGAGAAATGTCAAAATAATGTTTGTTGAGGGGTGAGTTTCCACTATGAGCAACTGCACCTTACTCATACAGGGGACTTCTAAGGGACTGAGTAGAACATGCCTGCACAATTGTCTCATCGAGGCATGGGAGTGTTTATCCATCAACTCCCAGCCTTACAGCCTGGAGTTTCCCTCTGGGGGGTCAGTCTACTCTCCAATCTCCTGCTCCAGCACTTCTGGGCCCTAGTATCAAGCAAACAGCTTTCTGTGGTCTTGGAGAAAGCCCTGAGGCCTAGACCAGACCATGCCAGGAATAAGCCCTCAAGCTGGGCACAGGAACTACATGGAACTGACCATCACAGTTGCCCTGAAGTTAGGTGGGCTGAGAGCATGTGGTTCAGAGAACTCCAGGGTATATACTTATTTCTTTTGTATTTAAACCTCTTTATTTAAAAACAAAATACATACACACATACCCCTGCAACAAGGACAAAGTTTTTTTTTTTTTTTTTTTTTTTTGGCTAGTGCAAAAAAGCAAATTAATCTTTTTTAGGATTTATTAATTTTTTGAGAGAGAGAGAGAGACAGAGCATGCATACAAGTGGGGGTAGGGGCAAAGGAAGAGGGAGGGAAATCCTCTAGCAGAATCCCACTGAGCCACTGAGCATGGAACCCCATGTGAGGCTCGATCCCAGGATCCTGAGCTTATGACCTGAGCCAAAATCAAGAGTTGGACACTCAACTGACTGAGCCCCCCAGCTGCCTCCACAGATTAATTTTTTAAATGCTATATTAAGTTCAGTATGGGAATTAAAGACAAGAGAAACATTTATCGAGATCTTTTTTAAAAGACTTTATTTTTTTAAAGTAATCTCTACATCCAACATGGGGCGTGAATTTACAACCCTAAGATCAAGAGCCACATGCTGTACTAATTGAGCCAGCCAGGTGCCCCTATCTAGATCATTCTTCATTCAGCATCCCCTAAACCTTGACATTGTATTTTCACCCAAAGAACACTAATGTAAAATTAGATAGTGCTCTCAACATCATTAGTTATTAGGGAAATGCATATCAAAACCATGGTGTGATACCACTTCATACCCACGGGGTGGCTGTAATAAAGAAGATGGACAGTAACAAGTGTTGGCAAGAATATGAGGAGACTGGACCTCTCATACGTTACCGGTGGGAGTACAAAATGGTACGCCACTTTAGAAAATAGGTTAGCGGTTTCTTAAACTTGTATTTCCCATATGACTACCTAGCAATTCCACTCTTAGTAAGAGATTTGACAACGTATCTTCACACAAAAGCTTTCTACATAAATGTTCACAGCAGCATTATTCATAATATGCAAAATGGAAATGACCCAAATGTCCATCATCTGATGAACAGATAAACAAAATGTGCTACATCATCCCATGGAATGTTATTTAGCCATAAGAGGAATGAATTACTGATACATGTAATAACATGGAAGGACCTTGAAAATATGCTGAGAGAGGCCAGTCACGAAAGATCACATATGACAGGATTCCATTTATATGGAATGTTCAGAACAGGCAAACCCCGTCTCTCAGGCACAAAGACCCTGTGTCTAGAGACAGAAGGCCGGGTAGTGGTTGCCTGGGGCAAAGAGTAGGGACGGGTTTTAGAAGAAGCCATCCCCAGATTCAACATTACAAGCCTGGAAATCTTGGACAATGTGTTTAAAAACATCTGCCTTCAGTGTCCTTGACTCTACAATGGAAATAAGAATGCCAACCCGCTGTGGAGATTAAATTGAGCGATGCAGTAAGGTGTCCGACACAAAACACATTTAGTGAATGGTAACTATTATTACTACTACCACTACTACTGTTGTTGTTGTTGATAAAGAACACAGGGTGAGGAAGTGCAGAGGATAAGAGATACAAGGCTAAAATACATGAGAGAACTTCAGAGCAGAGACTGTGTTAATAATTTAATCATGATAGGACATAAGGACTGCTTTAATTGAATTAACTATCAGTCTGATAAAATGTGTTCAAAAACTATGGAGAAAGATTATAATTAGTATGGAGAACCGAGGGGAGCATAAAGATAATTTCTACACAGTTCGAAGAGGGGCTTCGTGGACTTCATGGGTGGAAACTTAACCTTAGAATTAAGAATTACTTCTCCAGATAACTTTTTTTTAAGTTTATTTACTTACTTATTTAAGTAATCTTTACACCCAACGTGGGGCTCGAAATCACAACCCCAAGATAAGAGTCAGGTTGAGGGGCGCCTGGGTGGCACAGCCGTTAAGCGTCTGCCTTCGGCTCAGGGCGTGATCCCGGTGCTGTGGGATCGAGCCCCACATCAGGCTCCTTCACTATGAGCCTGCTTCTTCCTCTCCCACTCCCCCTGCTTGTGTTCCCTCTCTCGCTGGCTGTCTCTATCTCTGTCAAATAAATAAAATCTTTAAAAAAAAAAAAAAAAAAGAAGAGTCAGGTTGAGCCAGCCAGGCGACCATCGCCGGGTACTGTTGAGCTTGCCCCTGGGCCAGCGCTCTTACCATTTCCCTATTTAGTCCACCTGATTACACTAGACCTAAGTGTCATTATTATCCTGCTTTTCTGGAAGACTTAAGTGACTTTCCCTGGGTCACGGAGTTAGAAAGTGGCAGTGCCACCCTTCAAACCAGTCTGTTAAATTCAAAGCATTCCAAGGAGGGGGAGGAAATGAAGATGAAGATGAATCCTGAGGTGGACTGGCTGCTGAGCCCTGGGCTTTCCTGTTAGATGGCCTTATCCAGGACAGTGACTTTGCTTACCCCTGGGCCTCATTCACACTGGGCTCACATGCACAACTCCAGGGGACTCATTTACGTGGAATCCACTGCCAGTGTGGCAACCAGCTGCCCGTCTCCAGCAGATGGTATGGGAGCCGGCAAAGTGGCTTACACAAAGATGGCAAGGTGAGTGTGGGTGGTGGGGCCTGGCAGCAGGAAAATGCTAGGAAAGGATGCTGGGATGTGACCGGCATGAACTGGAGATGTAGGAAAGGTCAGACCGCAGCAGGGAAAGATGGTGGTTGGGTTTGTCAGGAAGGGAGGGAAAAGGTAACTTTGGTCCTGGGAAGTTTCAGAGACAGTCACCTTGGGGAACATTCTATCCCCTAAGACAGCTGGGGCTCACAGAAGCAGGGAGGGGGCTGGGCCATCAGTGAGGCAGGGGACTAAAAGAGAGGAGGTGGAAGAAACCAGAGAAAAACCTTGCCTACTTTGCAGTTCTACCAAAGACTGTTTCTGAATTGTTTTTGCTGTAGATGCCGGGGTGGAAAACAAAATGGGTTAGTGATTGGTCTTTTCACTTAAAAAAGAAATACTCAGGAAGTTTTGATGACTCAGTAATGAAAGTGATATTGTTTTGAAGTATGAAGCATACAAGGGGACTTTTCTTTTTGTAGGTATTTTTTTTTCACTGTTTGATTTTTCAAAAAAAAATTTTTTGGAAATGGAAATATTTTTCCACCTCTGAGAGGTCTCAGTTCTGGAAGATGTTATGTCTACCCACAAGTCAGCTCAGTAATAACGCTTTAGATTTCTCCTTTGATTTTGGATGCCTGGTCTCTGAAAGCTTCAGCAGACTTCTGGAGGCCATTCTCCTGTTGCATTCATTACAGTTGTGCAACCTGACATGGTTTCACCAGTCACCAAGTGAAAGACTGGCAGAGAAGGCTAGGCTCCAAATCCTAGAATTGACCTTTAGTCCCCAACTAAAATTATAATAATATTTTTGAATTATGATAAACCCCAAATCATACCTGAAATTTCTCAGGAATTCTAAGTTAGCCTTACAGATTTTAAATGAAAAGTGGATCAATTCAAACACATCTGAGAAGATGTATCCATGGTTGCTTATAATCCAATTATGCATTTAATAGTATATTAATAATTAAACTTCCAAAAATATAGAGAGACACCACCCTTTACATAGAACTTTCAGACCTAAACCAGCAGCCCCCCCAAATCATTTGCAAGCCAACATGCTTTCTCAGGTGCATGAAACATGACACCAAATGTGTGGGTTGATTGTAGTAAAGATTTTTAAGGAGGGAAACTCTCCATTCCACCACCATAGAGCAATTACACTAATATTTCCCATCTGAATAATGCCTAGAAGTTTACACAGCTGTTGCACGAGCACTTCCTGCTTACCCTTCACAATAAAGTAGATATTAGCAGTATACCTCTGGAGACTGAACAGCAGAGTGAAACGCAGTGGTTTCCAAACGTTTTTCCAGCCTAGCAAATTCTAATTAAAAAGTCATATGTATAAAACCAGTGGGCCAAAGGTACCCTTTACCCCCACATTGCTGGGGCCAACCACTCCCAGAAGGTTCTCTTAAGCACAACTCGCAGACCATCAGTGTAATTTGAAAAAAAAATAAATTTTGAATTCGGACAAGCCCAGTGTTGATGAAACTTGACTGAATATCTATATATAAGCTGCAGACTACTTTGGATGAGTTATTGAACCTCTCCAATTCTCAGGTCCTAATTTGTAAAATGGAAATGATAGTATTGTGGAGTTCTTTGCCCTGTAAGTTTCTAACCTTAACCGTATCTGCGTTCCCTTACGTGATTTTCTCAAAGTACTGAAAAACTATCTTGGAGAATCTAAGTCTTCTGCCACCAAACTTAGGGCTTTTTCTCCTCTATCATGTGACTACAGAGTGTGGAGGCCGTGACAATGGCACAAGAAACAAAGCAATGTGTGTCTTGTTGATAACGGCCCACTTGTGAGAGAAGCAGAGTGACAACTGGGAAGGAATGTTTAAAGTGTGTGTTCTTTCCCTGGGTCTGAGACCCTTTGGATGAACTTCAAGAGCTCCGTGAATCCCCCCTGAAATTATAGGCAAAAATTTCAGATGTGTGCAGGGGCGCCTGGCTGGCTGAATCAGGAGAGCCTGTGTCTCTTGATCTCAGGGTCATGAGTTCAAGCCCCATGTTGGGCAAAGAGCCTACTTAAAAAGAAAAGTCAGATGTGTGCAGATGTGCATATTTCTGGGGAGATGGTGTGTAGCTTCAAAATTATCAAAAATGTCCATAAAATAAGGGAAGTTTGGGACTCGTGGACTAAGTAGTCCATGCCGTGATCATGGACTATGATCTTCCTTTTACAAAGCCAGAGCCAGTTATCAGCTCTTCCAATCTGTCCAACAGAGGCCTGTGATTCCCAAACATTAGTGAGTTTAAGAACCATCTGCATATAATAGTCAAAGACAAATATGACTGGGTATTAGACGATGTTAAGGAATGATTTTTTTAGGCGCTATTATAGAAAACTTTTCAGATAATTTAATTATGAACATACGTGAAGATTTTTCATTGCTACTGTTCAAGGAGAAAGGTCTTATCAGGCCCATTCAAAGATTCACTCTTATTTTCTGGAAAAAGAGACTGGTAAGATATTCAACATAGAACAGACTAAAAAAACAAAACAAAACAAAAGTTCACTGGATCCTTGACTGGCAGCCATTTGGGTGGGACAATAACTGGTTTTCAGACTAGCTTTAGTCTCATTAGATTCACAGGAAAGTGCTTAAGAATTTTATCATGGATGTAAATATATTTGCAGAAGGTGGTTATGAGTTACGTTATGCAAAAATATTCTGTCTCTGACCCTGTTTGAGACAAGTTGTTTTGTTTTAGTTTTTAAGTAATCTCCACACCCACATGGGGCCCGAACTCATGATTCTTAGATTAAAAGTTGCATGCTCCACAGACTGAGCCAGCCAGGTGTCCCACAAGTTTTTTTTTAAGTGTGAGAATGGTGTTGTCATACTGCCCTCTCCCTTCTTCTCTTTTTTTTTTTAATGAAGATTTTGGTAAGTATCTATTGAAAACAACAGATGCTTTTTCCGCAAAGGTTTACTCTTAATTTAGGACAGAATGAGAAAATCATGAGGTTGGAATTACATATTTTATTTATTTATAATATTAATTTCTGTTTTATTTTTTCCCAGCTTTATTGAGATAAAATTGATATATAACACTGTGTAAGTTCAAAGTGCATAGCATGATGATTTCATATAAATATATATTGTGACATGATTACCATAATAGAGTTAGTTAAAACCTCTCTCACTTTACATAATTGCAATTTTTTGCCTGTGTAATGACAACATTTAAGATCGACTCTCGGGCCTCCTGGTGGCTCAGTTGGTTAGGTGTCTGACTCTTGGTTTCGACTCAGGTCCTGATCTCAAGGTTGTAATATTGAGCACTGCATTGGGCTCTGTGCTTAGTGGGGAGTCTGCTTGAGATTCTTTCTCTCCCTCTTCTTCTGACCCCCCCTCACATGCTTGCTCTCTCTCTCTCAAAGAAATAAATGAGTCTTAACAAAAAAGATTGACTCTCTTAGCAACTTTCAAGTATATAATACATATTGTTAACTATAGTCACCATGTTGTACATTAGATCCCTAAAACTTACTCATCTTATAACTGGAAGTTTGTGTTTTTTGATCAACATTTGCTTGTTCCCCGACCCCTCACCGTTCGAGCACCTGGCAGTCACCTGAGTTCAGCTGTGTTAGATCGCAAAGATAAGTGAGAAAATACAATATTTGTCCTTCTTTGTTGAATTTACTGCACTTAGCATAATGTCCCCAAGGTCCATCCACGTTGTCACATATTGTAGGATTTCCTCCTTTCTCATGACCACGAGAAAGGAGGAAATCCATAGATATCCCATATTCTTTATCCATTCATCTGTTGACAGACACTAAACTGCCTCCGTATCTTGGCTACTGTGAATGATTCTGCGGTAAACAGGAGTGCAGAGATCTCTTCCATATCCTATTTCCTTTCCTGTTTCATTTCAATACCCAGAAGTGGGATTGCTGGCTCTATGCTATTTCTATTTTTAATTTTTTAAGGAATCTCCATACTGTTTTCCATAGTGGCTGTATCAGTTCACATGCCCACCAACAGCTCACAAAGGTTCCCTTTCTCCACATCCTCACCCACATTTGTTTTTTTGATAATAATCATTCTAACAGGTGTGAGGTGGTATCTCATTGTGGGTTTGAATTACATTTCCCTGATGATTAGTGATGTTTTCATATACCTGTTCTTTTCATATACCTGTTGGCTGTTTGTATGTCTTCTTTAGGAAAACATCTGTTAAGTTCCTCTTCTCATTTTTTAATTGAATTGCTTGGTTTTCTTGCTATTGAGTTGTATGTCTTCTTAAGTATTTGGATAGTGACCCCTTACCAGATAGATAGCTTGCAAATATTTTCTCCCATTCCATACATTGCCTTTTCATTTTGTTGTTTCTTTTGTACAGAAAATTTGGGGGGTTTGATGTAGTCCCATTTGTTTATTTTTGCTTTTGTTTCTTGGGCTTTTGGTGTCATATCCAAAAAATCATTGCCAAGACCAATGTCAAGGAGCTTTTTCCCTATTTTTTTTCTAGTTTTATGGTTTTGGCTCTTATCTTTAAGTCTTTAATCCATTTCAAGTTAATTTTTATGAATGGTACAAAATAGGGGTTTGATTTCATTCCTTTGCATGTGATTATCCAGCTTACTCAACACCATTTAGTGAAGAGATCATCCTTTCCTTTCTGACCATTCTTGGCTCTCTTGTCAAATGTTAGTTGACCATTTATGCAACAGTTTATTTCTAGGCTCTCAGCTCTGTTCTATTGGTCTATGTCTCTGTTTTTATGTCAGTGCCATACTGGTTGATAACTGTCTTGTGATATAGTTTGAAATCAGGAAATGTGATGTCTCCAGCTTTGTTCTTCTTTCTCAGGATTGCTTTGGCTATTCAGGGTTTTTTGTAATTTCACATGAATTTTGGATTTTTTTTTCTATTTCTGTGAAAAATGCCATTGGAATTTTGATAGGAATTGCATTATATCTATAAATGGCTTTGGGTAGTATGGACATCTTAACAGTATTAATTCTTCTGACCTATGAACAGGGGATTTACTTGTGTCTTCCTCAGTTTCTTTCATCAAAATCTTATCGTTTTCAGGGTACAGATCTTTCATCTTCTTGGTTAAATTTATTCCTTAGGATTTTTATTGTTTCTGATGCTATTGTAAATGGTATTGTTCTCTTTTTCAGGTATTTTGTTGATAGTGTATAGAAGTACAATTGATTTCTGAGGTTGATTTTGTGTCCTAGCAAGTTTACTAAATTTGTTTTTTAGTTCTAACAGGTTCTTGGCAGAGCCCTTAGGATATTTTAAGTATATTAGATCATATCATCTGTAAACAGAAACAATTTTACTTCTTCCAATCCAATTTGGATGCTTTTCCTTACTTTTTCTTGCAGGATTGCTCTGTACCATGTTGAATGGGAGTGATGAAAATGTGCACTCTTGTCTTGTTCCTGATCTTAGAGGAAAAGCTTTCAACTTTCCATCACTGAGTATGATGTAGGCTGTGGGCTTGTCATCTATGGCCTTCATTATGTTGAGGTATATTCCTTCTATACCCAATTTGTTGAGAGTTTTTATCATGAAAGGATGTTGTATTTTGTCAAATGCTTTTTCTGTATCTATTGAGATGATCGTATGATTTTTATCCTGCATTTTTTAAATGCAATGTATCACATTTATTGATCTGGGTATGTTGAACCATCCTTGCATCCCAGAGATAAATCCCACTTGATCATGGTGCATGATACTTTTAATGGACTGTTAAATTTGGTTTGTTAGTATTTTGTTGAGAATTTTTGCGTCTATATTTATCAGGGATATTGGTCTATTGTTTTGGGGATTTGTTTGTTTTTTTGTTTTGCTTTGTTTGCAGAGTCCTTATGTAGCTGGCTTTGTAAAAATGAATTTGGGAATGTTCACTCCTCTTTAACTTTTTGAAAGAATTTGAGAGGGATTGGCATTAATTCTTTTAAAACGTTTGATAGAATTCACCAGTAAAACCATCTGGTCCTGGGCTTTTCTTTTTTGGGAGATTTTTGTATTATGACTCAATCCCCTCGCTCAATATTGATATGTTCAAATTTTCTATTTCTTTGTAATTCAGTCTTAGTATGTTTCTTGGAATTTATCTACTTCTTCCAGGCTATCCAATTTGTTATACTGCCTTCTTTTTAATAATAAACTTAAAAAATTTTTAGAATAGTTTTAGGTTTACCAAAATATTGCAAAGACAGTACAGAGTTCCTATATATCACAGACCCAGTTTTCCCTATTTTGACATCTTACCTTACTCTGATACATTTGTTGCAACTAAGGAACCAATACGGGCATATTACTCTCAACTAAACTATATGCTTTATTTGAATTTTGCTAGTGTCTTTCTCATATCATATTGGGGTGCATTCTATCAACATGACTTATCACTGATGATGTTAATTTGATTTATTGGCCAAGGTGGTGTTTGTTGTTTGCTAGACTTTTCCACTGTAGAGTTACTTTCACACCTCTTTGCATACATTATTCTTTGGAAACAAGTCAATACGCACAGTCTACACTCACCCTCCCTAAAAGGGTTTTTAGCTATGTACTGAAATATTTAGGGATGAAATAACATGATATTAAATATTTGTTTTAAAATATTTTAGCAGGGGTGCCTGGGTGGCTCAGTAGGTTAAGCATCTACCTTTGGCTCAGGTCATGATCTCAGGGTCCTGGGATCAAGCCCAGCATTGGGCTTCCTGCTCAGTGGGGAGCCTGCTTCTCCCTCTCCCATTGCCCCTCCCCCCACTTGTGTTCTCTCTTGCTCACTCTCTCTCTCAAATAAATGAAATCTTTTTAGAATTTTTTAAAAAAAATTAGCAAAGAAAAAAAACCATAGAGAGGGGATTTAGATAAAATTAACTATGGTGATATGCTTGTGACTATAGAAACAGGCAATGTATATACTAGAAGATGAAGAATTTTAAGACAATTTTTGGGTCTCTTTCACTGAGAGATTACCTACAACATGTATAATGTCTAGAATATCTATCTAACCAGCTTTAGGATCCTATTTTTTTCCTTCATACACTGGACTCTGTCCCTGAATTCCTCTCACCCTTCTCAGCTCTTCTGACCCAGGGCATTTAATATAATAAATTTCATTATACTTATTAAATTGGATTTTGTCTCTTGTTAGTATGGACTAAATATTTGTGTTACCCCCCACAACTCCAAAGCATATATTAAAATCCTAACCCCTAAGGTGATGGTATTTGGATGTTGGGTCTTTTGGAAGGTGATTAGATCGTGAAGGTGGGACTCTCATGATTACGATTTGTACCCTTGTAAGACACCCCAGAGAGCTAGTCTGCCCCTTCTGCCTTTTGAGGACAGAGTAAAAAGATAGCCGTCTATGAGGAAGCAGGCTCTCACCACATGCTGAGTCAGCCAATACCTTGATCTTGGACTTCCCAGCCTCTAAGACTGTGAGGAATAGATTTCTGTTATTTCTAAGCCACCCAGTGTATGATAATTTGTTATAGCGGCCCAAACAGACCAAGATACTTGCAGAGCATAATTTACTCCCATTATTCCTTTGGTTTAATCAGGTAAGGTCCTTGCCCATCAAAGATGCACAATCAATATTTGGGAATGGGGGGAAAAAATCACCTGGGAAGGTATTTGTTTCAAGATGAAAATTCCTGAACCCTGCTCCCCCAAAATTCTGCTCCCCCACATGTTAATTAAGCTCTGTCTCCCTGTTCGATATAATTGCTTCATGGACTATGCTTTTAGAAACACTACCTAAGTTATGAAGGCAAAGACCATCTTGGTGATCCCTCTATTTAATACATGTTTCTGATGAATGGATACACTAATGAGTGAACGAATTTATACTCTTTGTGAATGGATGAGAAAAGTGGATCCACTAATTCTTATTATCAGCTTTTGACACAGTCATGGCCGTAGGTCACTTGCTTTGTTCTCAAAATTGACTAGTCATGCAAAATCATAACAAGTATAAAAATGATGACACTTACAGGGCTTAAAAGACTTGCCCTGTTTTCTGGCTTCAACATGGCTAGTTCTGTCCACGTTTACCAGCTTCTTCACTACACTGATTTATTGATTAATTTTATAACCACCTTATCACAGGCGTTACGCGAGGCACTAGAGAAATAGACCTGGGTAAGAGAATTCCTGGTGCTCAATAGCTCCATGGTGGAAAAGAAAACCAACGACTGCACTAAAGTGTTTTAAATGATCTAAGAGAGAACACATTTTCCAGTGTAGACTTTACAAGTCATCCATGTAATTGCATGAACGGAGGGTGTTAAATGTCTAGAAATGTTCCGGCTCTACCTTTTGTGGCCAAGTGATCAAAACAACTACCCATTCCTCATTTTGTTGCTTGGGTTCTGTGGCTTAAAGATCCCACTCAGACAAGTGTCTTGGCTCCAGTTTTGGCTCTTCCACCCACGCTACAGCCAGTACCAGGCATGGCAAACCTACTCATTTAGCTTCGCTCTCAGGCAGCCCACATGTTAAGGGGAATACGATCGGTTACATACTTTACAGTTTCCTTAAGATAAAAAGCACAACACGAGTGGATAGTACTTTAAATGTCTGGGGAGCAATATGGTATAGTGAAGGAACAGAGAATCAGGAGTCTGAGGGGAAACCGTAACAATAAAAACACAGACGATTTTTTTTTTCTTTTTCCTCCTTTTTTTTTTTTTTTGCACAAAGCCATCAGTCCCCAGAGCCCTTTCCTGTGTTAACTCTGTGACATTGAGCAAGTCATAGAGTCTCTGGACCTTGGTTTCCTTATCTGTAAAATGAGAGGGTTGGACCTGGGTTATCTCTAATGTTCCTTCCAGCTCGAAAAGTCTGATAAGAGCTTTTATCTGCCCTATGACTTCATGTAAAGATCCAGTTGGGCTACTCCTCCCCTCTCCCAGCTCTGGGCTAACCTATGGGGTTATGCCATTCGAATATATGGACGTGAAATAAAAAACTGAAAAGTATTTTGTGTATGTTGGGGCATGAAGCTTAGACTCTAAAACTTAAAAAGATATAGTCCTGTAGAAAAATTAGATAGAAAAAGTGAGAAGTAATTGAGGGGCGCCTGACTGGCTTAGTTGGAGGAGTGTGCAACTCTTGATCTTGGGGTAGTGAGTTTGAGCCCACGTTGGATATAGAGATTACTTAAAATAATTAAATAAAATTTAAAAAAAAAGAAAGGAAAAGAAGAAGTGGAAACTAATTGAGATAGCTAGCAGGGAGCAGACTTTTGACATGGTCTGGATAGGCCCGGTGGTCAGAATGGAGGTCCTTTCAGCGTTTCTATTATAGTATGTTTGGTCATTGACCAGAAATGTAAGGAATGCTTACTGTTGCAAGACACTAGGTTAGGTCCTCAAAATACTGAGACAAAAAGTAAGCTGAAAATTTCATTATTTGACTAGAATATAGTTAAAATTAAAACTGCTTCAGGATTTAAAAAGATGAAGCAATTCCTAAAAAAAGTGATAAACAATTAAACTTTTATTTTTTTTCTTTTTCCAGTTTTTATTAAATTCCAGTTAGTGAACACACAGTGTAATAACAATTAAACTTTTATAATAAATATTGAAGGATTACAGCTGCATATTAAAATTTCTATACATATTTGCCATGAGGAATTTCCCAAAGTATGAAAACAGAAAATACTGTTTTGAAAGGGCTTGCCAAATTTTTAGTAAAAATAGTTTTCTGTATTTGGGGAAAGTATAATAATGGTATTTTAGATAAAGTATTGTGTTTGTCTTTGGGCTTAAATGGTGCTAGAATTATGAAAATTGTTCTGTACCCATTTAAGACAAAAGAGATGTAGTCGCTTGGCATTATTATTTCAAGGGCAACTAAGGTTAAAAAAACTCTCTATCTGTAACAAAAAATGAGAACTATAAAACAACTGTATTATTTTTCTTTTTCTATTTTGGGATTTGATCTCAGGCTGATCAACTCCAGAAACCACGGTCTTCACCTTAGATCATACTGTACAGAATGCAGTAAATTAAATTTCAGGCTCCTAAATACTTTGAGATCCAGCTTGGAAAGGGAAGGAAGAAAGGGTAAGAGGAAAACCATTTGCAAAAGAATGACGAACACTACCAATGGACAGAAACGGAGTCTGTGTGACTGAAACCAGTGGTGATGTTAGTGAAGGCTATAAGAAAGCTAGAAGGATTGGGTTTGTAATTGGATAGTGGGAAATTGAAATTTTATTTTCTAAGGCAGAGCTGTTTAAGATGATGATAAATTTCTGGTTGGGTCCCTGGAAGTAAGTTCAATGCTATGAGAGACAAGTTTTCTTGAAGAAACTCCAAGAATTGTGAATTACTTATTTAAATAAATCTGTGGCATGAATATTGAAACCTCCCAGTGATGTGGTCTGAGAATGTGGTATCTATGATTGCTGCCTTTTGGAAAGTATCAAACTTTACCTTGTGGCCATGTCAAATTTTGTCAGTTTCTAATGGCAGATTTGGAAAGCATATGTATTCTTAGCTGACTGTGCTTGTTTTGCTTTGCTTTCACCTACTCGGAGAGCTTCTGTCTTTTAATAAGGAAACTTAAATATTTATACTTAGTCTGAGATGTTTGTGCTTATGCCTGCTACATTATTCCTTGGTTGCAAGCAACAACAGGAACCACCTCTGGTTAACATGAACAAAAGGCAAAGATATTTACCACAGAAAATTAATAGTAAGGCTGGAAGCATGCAGTAGGTCTTAAGTTTCCAAAAATATTGCAACAACTTCCATCCCACATGCTCTTCTTTAATGTGATGTGGACACTCCTTACATCAAAAGATGGGAAATATGTGCCTTCCTCTTGAATTTAGGTCAATTTGTGACAATGGCAGAATTAAAGTCACGTGACTTCTGAGGCTAGGTCATAAAAGGTGATACAACTTATATCTGGTTTTCATGGGATGCTTGCTCTTGAAATTCAGCCACCATGTCTAGAAGACCCAACACCCTTTGGAGGGACTAACCTGGAGAGGAACCAAAGTTTCCAGCCATCAGCTTTGGCTGAACATTCAGTAGGTAGCCAGCACCAAATTTACTAGGTCAGTGAGTGAGTCATTTTGGAAATGCGTCCTCCAGCCCTAGCTGATGGTCTGTGCAGCACATGAGCCTTCCCCCACCAAACCCTGCCCAGATTACAGATTTGTGAGCTAACAAGATTAATTGTTGTTTTATTCATTACATTTTGAGGTGGTTTATTGCACAGCAATAGGTAACTGGTACAGAGAACCAAGCTTAAAAATGGTCAAGCAACTAGGCAACTTCTGAGAAGTAGGAAGGCAAAACGGACTCTGGTAAATACCTATGGGTAGGGACCACAAATGGAATGAAGGACTACTAACCATTTTCATTCTTAAGTTCTAGGTTCCTCTTCAGGGGGCTGCCTCAGTTCTGATTTCAGATACTCACTCGCCTTTTGGCTACCAATGGGCAGAAAACCTAGGAAATAGCCCCAGTAATATGTAACCACAGGGAAACAATCATTCAAAAGGAAATATAGATACAGTAAGTCTTATTAGTTTTTTTATCACTGTTGTGACAAATTACCACAAACTTAGTGGCTTTAAGCAACACAAATTATCTCACAGTCTGCAGGTCAGAAATCCAAAATGGGTCTCACAGGGCTAAAATTAAGGTGTCTGCATCCCTTTCTGGAGGCTCTAGGGGAGAATCTGTTTTTTGTTTGTTTTTGTTTTTGCCTTTACAGTATCTATAGGTGTCAGCAGTCCTTGGCTTATGGCCCCTTCCTTCATTTTCAAAGGTAATAATGTGGCATTTCTCTGTGACTTTCTTCCATGGCACATCTTCATCTAACTATGACTGCTTTTCTGCCTTCTTCTTTCATTTTTAGGCGCCCTTGTTATTACACTGGACTCATCTTGAAAATTTAGACTAATCTTCTCATCTTAAATTCCTTAACTTAATCACAGCCACAAAGTTCCTCTTGCCATCTAAGATGACATATTAGTAGGTTCTGGGGACTGGAACATAGATATCTTTGGGGTGCTATCAGTCTACCCATCATAGTATACAAAAGCAGAATGGATACTGTGTAGGCCCGCCACTCTGAAAACACGCCTTTAACACTATTTAATCTCAATGGTTTATATTTTCTTTCTTCTTCATTTTATTAAATTTGTCAAGCTGCCCTTGTTCCATTTTTTCCCCCCACTCAACTAGTTTGTAACTTAAATATCTGATTTATTGGCTTTTCAAAAAAAAAGATTTTATTTATTTGAGAGAGAGAGAGTGAGTATGAGTTGGTGGGGAGTTGGGGGGGGGGAAGAGCAGAGGGAGAGGGAGAGGGAGAGGGAGAGGCAGAGGCAGACTCCCCGCTGAGCAGACAGACTGATACGGGGCTCTATCCCAGGACCCTGAGATCATGACCTGAGCCAAAGGCAGACGCTTAACCGACCGAGCCACTCAGGTGCCTCTTAAACATCCAATTTATATTTGCCTGTATGGTGACCCTTATATTTATCATGCATAATTGACTTACATTTTTCTGTGTATGTTTAGAGATTGTATATAAATACATCCCCAAATAAGAAAAAAATCTTCACATGGTTTTCTCTCTCTCCCTTCCTTTTACCCTCATGATAAGATGATTTTAGTTATAGGTTATCATTATTTCATTTTTACTTTATGAATCAGCAATGATAAAGACAATGAAAAGTTTTAATTTTTATTTTCTGTAACAAGAAGTGTTTGGTTACAAAGAACAGAATACCCAACTAAAGGTGGCTTAAACAAATTGAGAAAAACGTATTATGTCACATAACAAGAAGGTCAGACATCTTGTTCCTGGATTAGTTAATTTAGTGACAAATCTAATGACGTTATTAGGGACCTAGATACCTTTCGTCTTTTGCTCTCGTTCCCAAGCTCATCGTGACCTGTAGGAAGACGGCTGCTATAGCTCTAGCAATTATATCCACACATACCCGCATCTGAAGACAATGCACTTGTTACCTACTACGGTGTAGCAAATCAAGTGGCTTAAAAGAACAGTAAACTTTATGATCTCTCATGGTTTCTGTGGGTCAGGGATTTGAGAGCAGCTTGATTGAAGTGTCATAGCTCAGGGTCTCTCATGAAATTGCAGTCAGAGCCCACTGGACTTGCAGTCATCTGAAGGCTCGACTGGGCTGGGCAGCTCACTTACGAGGCTGGCAAGATGCATGAAATGTCCATGGGATATAATGACTGGCTCCCCTTACTGCTGTGGTTCTTGACTGGGAATGATCTTGCCTGCCAGGGGACATCTAGCAATGTCTGGAGATATTTTGGGTTGTCATAACTGGGAAGGGGTTATTGGCAGCTAGTGGGTAGAGACCAGGAATGCGGTTAAACATCCTACACTGTACAGGGTAGCCTTCCTGCAACAAGTTATCAGACCCAAAGTGTTAATAGTGTTGAGGTTGAGAACCCTGGTGCTGGAGCTGTGAACCAAGAGAGCAAAGTAAAAGCTGAAATGCCTCTTCTTACCTAGCTTTGGCAGTCCTCTGTATTCCAAGTTAGAGGGCCCTACACAAGGGTGTAAATACCAGGAGCTGAGGTTTATTGGAATCCATCTTCGAGAATGGTTACCACAGGCAGAAAGCTGTTCCTGGCCCTCTTCTCTTCTCTTTGGTCCCTTTTCTTTTTTCAGTTTTCAAAGAGGAAAACCATTTTTATAACCATTTTATAACCCCACCAGACTTCTCTTCACTTCCCTAAGTCAGTGTTGCAAGATATGTCTGTGCCTAAAGCAGTCACTAGGACAAAGAATAGAAAATTATATGATGATTTTAGACCAGTTAATATTGTCTCCCTCTGGTACTAGGGAGAACTCATCTTCTTTCAATACACGGAGGATAAATTCTCAAAATCAGAGTTTTGTTAGTAAGGAAGAAAGAGAATGACTTTGTATGAGTCATGCACAGGGTTTGCTATCTTTGCTTCCCATTGTCTTTTGTATCACACATTTTCTTCTTGGATTCACTTTTCTCTTTGGTGGAATACATTTTCCAATAATGATTTAAGAAATAACCAACCATTTGAATCCCTAGGTCTCTGAAAATATGTGATTATTTCGTACTTTCTTAAATGCTAATTTAGTTCGGTAGAGAATTCTACATTAGAATAGTTTGTCCCATTATCCCATTATCCCATATATTAGAGTGATTTGTCCCAGCATCCATTGTTGCTGATGAAAAACAGGTGAGCTGGTTAGAATTTCCTTATCCTTGATGTTCTGAAATTCCATCATGATGTGTTCAAGTCTAGTATTTTTTACTTATGCACTGAATGGGAGCTTTTAGCCTGAAGATAAATTTTCTTTTCTTTTCTTTTTTCTTGTTTTTAACATTTTATTTATTTATTTATTTGAGAGAGAGAGAGAGGGAGGGAGAGCACAAAGGGAGAGTGAGAGGGAGAAGCAGACTCCCTGCTGAGGAGAGAGCCCGATGTGGGACTCAATCCCAGGACCCTGAGATCATGACCCAAGCCAAAGGCAGACACTGAACTGACTGAGCCACCCAGGCGGCCTGAAGATACATTTTCTATTATTTCTTTGAGTATTCCCTTCTGTCCATTCTCTAGATGGATATCAGATGAATGTTGGAACTTTGATTTATTCTCCAAATTACTTAAATTTTTGCTCATTGCTTTATCTATCCTTTCTTCTGCAATTTGGGATAAAACTGGGCCCAATCTTCTAGCTTATTAATTCACCTTTTGGTTCAGCTTGAGTCAGTATAGCATGGTGATTAAAAGCCTGAGTTCAAATCCTGGTTCAGCCATTTATATTACTGTGTTGCCGTGAGTAAGTTAATTAAACTTTCATGTCTTCAGTTTACTCATATGTAAAATGAATATGCTAATATTATTGCCTACTTTAGAAGATTGTAAAGATTAAATATGTTAATGCATGAATGCTTAGAGGAGTAGCTGCAGCATAGTATTACTATTGTTCAATCTATACATTCATTTTATTTTATTTAAAGATTATTTATTTATTTATTTGAGAGAGAGAGCGAGAGCACAAGCATGAGAGGTGGGTGGGGCAGAGGGAGAGGGAGAAGCAGGCTCCCCGCTGAGCAGTTGGGTAGAGAACTGGAGGATAGGCAAATGCCAGAAAAGGCATTCAAAATTTGACCAAAGTGAGATTTTTCTTTTGGTGTAATCTGAAGGATTAAAAGAATGTCTATCATTTATGTGCAATTTGAAATCCTGTAAGACAGTACAATATGCTGTTTCTGTCTATAAACATATAATGTATATGTTTATAAACCATAGATACGTTTATAAAACATGTGTAAAAAGCATGGACACAGGCAGGAAGGGCACAGTTCAACTTCAGGATAGTCAGAAGGGTGGAAGGGGAATGGAATGAGAAGGTACCAAGGAGGCTCCAACAATGGTATCTAATTTATTAAAAAAAAAAAAAAGATCAAATCCTGGTTTGGGATTTGATCCTGAGCAGGGAGCCCATAACGAGACTTGATCCCAGGACCCCAGGATCATGACCTGAGCTGAAGGTACATGCTCAGCTGACTGAGCCACCCAGGTGCCCCTATACATTCATTTTAAAAATTTCAATAGATATATTAATTATTCATCTAACTGGTTTGTTTTCATAATAACTTGGTTGTTTTATGAATGTAAGATCCTATATTATTTTTTTGAGGATAAAATATAATGTTTTTATAACATATATATATATTTATAACATATATGTATAGATATGTTATAAAACTTCTTTTTGGTCTATGAACAATAACTTTGGGTGCTCAATCTATTGATTGCAGTTGGTTCCCCTCTTTCATAGTAATAGCTTTTTAGGAACAATTGGTGGGTTGTCTGAAAGTCTCATTTGCCTATCTGTGGTGCTCACTCTAAAAGATTTTATTTATTTATTTGTTTATTTGTTTATTGGAGAGAGAGCATGAGTAGGGGGAGGGGCAGAAGGAGAGGGAGAGAGAAACCCAAGCGGACTCCCCACTGAGTGGGGAGCACAACTCAAGGCTGGATCCCATGACCCTGAGATCATGACCTGAGCGGAAACCAAGGGTGAGATGCTTAACCGCCCGAGGCACCCAGGAACCCTTGCGGTGCTGATTCTAATTCTGGGTGTTTGCTCTGTGGACTGCAGCGGGAAGGGGAGCAGCACAGACTGTCCTGCAGGGCAGGGGAGGCAGGTACTTCACCTGCTGTGTGTGTCTGTGCATGTGCGCGTGCGTGTGTGTGTGTAGTCTCCTTTCTCCTGGCCACTGGTCAGCAGCCCCTGGTGATGATACCCTGTCTCCTTGACCCAAGCCCCTGTACTTACAGAGAGCATCTGTCTGTGTTGGGGTGGACATGTCCACCTGCTGATTCTCATTATCGTGCTTGATTTTTGTCATATCATTTGTCGCCACCTAACATAATCTTAGTTATGGATCATTTATTTACAATTTGATTATTTGCCTCTGTGAAAGCAAATCTCCAGGACCTAGCATTGTGCCTTGCACAGAGTAAATGATTTCTGTATTTATGGAATGAATGGATTAATGCCATTCTTGAGTTGCTTACCATAATGAAATTGCCTGTTCCTTGTAACTGTTGCCTCTGAACTTGAAGCCTCTCCAGCTCTCACCCTGGTCGTACCCTGTACAGTTTTGGTTTACAGATCCACTGGCAATCAAATCCTACCTTGCTTTATGTAATCCAGGAAGTCCTCTGAATTGCTGGACCACCGATGCTCCCTTTTTTGTCTTCCAGAACTCTAATGAATTTTTAAAAAAATATTTCCTGTTATATCTAGGGATTTGTGGTGATAGGAGATGTACAGAGTGTGCTTTTAGAAGCTGGAGAAGCTGTGTTACTGATTTCCACAGTGTTTATTTTAGTTGGAGCATGGATATGACATTAAATGACATCGAATCTAACAGAGGGAATCTAACCCCCTTTGGGATTCCCTCTTTTTTAGAAACATTTTTAAAATATAAAAATATTTCAAATATACAGAAAGATACAGAGAACAATAGAATAAGTACTAATTAGTAATCATCCAGATTTCAGAATTCCAAATATTTAGCAATATTTGCTTAAGGTCTTTTTTTTTTAAAATAAATTAGATACCATTGTTGGAGCCTCCTTGGTACCTTCTCACTCCATTCCCCTTCCACCCTTCTGACTATCCTGAAGTTGAACTGTGTCCTTCCTGCCTGTGTCCATGCTTTTTATACATGTTTATAAACATATCTATGTTTTATAAACATATACATTATATGTTTATAGACAGAAACCGCATTTTGTACTGTCTTACAGGATTTCAAATTGCACATAAATGATAGACATTCTTTTAATCCTTCAGATTACACCAAGAGAAAAATCTAGCTCTGGTCAAATTTTGAATGCCTTTTCTGGCATTTGCCTATTTCTCTTTTAACAAAGGAATAGCAGGCCTCAGGCTAGAAGCCTGGAGCAGGCAGCCATAGCTAGAATTAAATAATATTGCTTTATTTCCCATTATATTTATTTTGATGGCTTCCTTCTATTTTTTTAGCAAGTGTTGCTACCTTTCCATTTACAGTAGTGATTTATTTATTTATTTACTTGAGAGAGAGGGTGCATCCGTTCCAGTGGATGGGGAGGAGGGGAATGGACAGGAGAGAGAGAGAGAGGGAGTGAGAATCTTAAGCAGGCTCCACACCCAGTGCTGATCCGAAAGTGGGGCTCATCTCATTACTCTGAGATCATGACCTGAGCCAAAATCAAGAGTCAGATGCCCAAACGACTGCGCCACCCAGGCACCCCTGTTTCCTTTCAAATCAAATAAGAAAAAAAGCAAAGTGTCGATTTAAAGAAAAATATTAAGTAGATAATAGTATGGGAGGTTCAGAGACATGACAAAAAATTAGAGGAGTTTGTATTGAAATGGCTGAAATTTGATACACACTTGACCAAAAGGATAATGTTCACGTTCCTTAATGAGACATGAGAAGCTGAACTTTGCTTTCCTTCTCAGTCCAGTCACCACTATTACCTCCCTCCAGCACAAACAGCTTGAAGTTTGCTCCTTCCCTTCCTAGCTGAAGGTGCCTTGGCTATTGTAATCTCTCCTTTTATGGTATTTCCTGCATCCATCACTGCCCCCCCCCCACCCAACGCCGCCTCCACTTGACTCTGCTCATCCAGTCAGCCTCTACAAAGCCCTCCCCCAATTAGTACCCATCACTGTATTGAACATATAGCCTTCCAATTCTAAATCCGACGGTAGAATTTAGTGCCAGTATCACAGCATCATCATGGCCTGAACAGCTTATTAAGGTGGGAAGAAAGGATGTTTCAGATAAAATCTGGGGTATAAAAGATTGTCCGTGAAAAAAATGTTTATCTCATTTTTCATATGTTTGGAGTTTTAAAATAGTTACGTTCATAGATCTAAATACCTGATCTTAATGATTTCTTTCAACACTGAGACTATACATTACTTTGTCATCTAGATTAAGGGTAAAAAAAGGACAGGGAAGGGAAAAATAAGGACCGTGATGAGAAATGACAGGTTTTTTTATGTCATTTCTACATTACTTGGTGGTTTACTGCACCTTAGTTAGGCTGGATGATTTCATTAGAAAATGAGAGATCAAATCGAGCGTTCTCAATATAACACATTTTAACGTTTGGCGTTTTAAGAGCAAAAGCTCCTAAACAACTGTGTGGTCAATGGGATGTTGGAACATTTTCCAGTTTCATGTTCCCCTGTGCATATAAATAAGGACAGTAATATTAACAACAACAACAACAACAACAACAAAAATACAGCGCGTAGCGAATGCTGTTTAAAAGTCTTCAGTGTCTGCAGTCATGATGAGCTAACTGCATTGACTTCCGTTCATTCATTCAAAAGTCTTATTCTGAAACTGACATTCACACCACAGGATTCAAAAGCTCTCACTGCACTTGGCCAGATGTAAATTCTCATATTAACAGAGGTGCAGATAATGCTTTCAAAACTACTGCTGTATTTGGGGGAAAGTTCAATTTTAACGTTTCTTCCTATGTATTTCGCGTGGTCAAAGCCAGAGGGGAAGGGCTGTGCGGGGGGCTGGGGGAAGTGACTTCATACTTTTGATTACGGAATGTCATGTTTACGACTGTAAACGTTCAACCTTTAAATGAGAAAGCGGGTGGAGTGAGATCGCTCTCACGCCGTGCATTTTGTTATGTTACATTTTACCCACCAGCCAAACTTTCTCCATCAGTATGAGTAGGTCAGCGGCGGAAATGCTGCCTGGAAGGAAAACGCAGGGTCCGGAGGCGGTGTGTGCTGCCTTACCCGGTGTTGCCTTCGGAATTACCTGAAGCATTCAAGCTCTTGCACCCAGAGAAAAAGCTTCTCGTTTCAATTCGGGCGTTTCCGTGGGGAATTGCGGTAGGGGCAGGTCCTGGGTGTGGCGATGCCAACAGGGAACTCAGATCTCCGTCTTCCCGCTTCTGGCAAACCTTCCCAGCCCCTGTCCGGCGAGTGACCGGCACTCGAGACCCGCCTTCCGGGATTCCGGGGGTCGCTGCCGGACAGACCCCGCCGCCGAAGCAAATCGCTGGAGCGCAGGGTGCGAGTGCGCTTCTCCCCCATTCGTTCCGCGCCTGGAGGCGGATCCCCTTCCCTGCACACAAGTCCTTATATGCACCGGTTGCACCAGCCCGTGTTACTCCAGCCCCACAAATAATTAATGGGGGAGGGAGGCCGTCACTCTTTTTTTTCTCCCCTCTGGATTTGTTCAGCGCTAGAGCAGTGAACCCTGCCGAAAACCGCCCTGATGCGATTGAGAGCCATTGTGCTGCAGTGCACGAATTGGACACACACAAATAAAGCTCCTTTGCCCCTACGATAAGCACGGCAGGGTTCAGGAACAGCTTTTCACATCCAGCCAGATTAGCCTGCAAAAGCCGGGGCGGAAAGGGTGTACGCCCCTCCCCCATCCAGGCTGGTGCAGAGGGACCGGGTCAGGAAGCTCGGCCTCTCCCCAGTCGGAGACCACGCCTCCTCCGCCTCCCCCCCCTTCTTTACTCCTCCCAGGAAGCGGTGATAGACAGTTCTGTGTGGTTCTCCACCCCCACCCCCCCAGCAGAGTGGAGGAGTTGATGTGTCTCATTATAACAGCCAATGCAGCCGCCATCCACGCACAAGCAAAGAAGCATGTCCCATTTAAATACACCCACGCAGCCCCAGCGCCCTTAGCTGAGCAGGGCGCGCAGCCCACACGCACCGCGGCTCCGGGCTTGGAGATCCGCGCAGGTTGGGCTCCCGGACCCCGCGGACCGAAGAGCGGAGGTTCGGGATCGGGTGCTGTGGGGCCGGGGTGGGCGGGGGAGGCTGGGCCCGGGGCCTCTGGCGCGACACCCGCATGAGGACGCGAGTAAAATAGACCGAGGTGGAATTTCCAAGAGAGAAGCTTCAGGGTGGTTTTGGACCATTTCTCCCGCGAAGAAGTAGACATGGCGAGCGACTCCCCGGCTCGCAGCCTGGATGAAATCGATCTCTCGGCTCTGAGGGTGAGCAGAATATGTTTTCTGATTTCTTTCCAGGGGTTTTGGGTCGGGGTGAATGGGCTCAGTGCGTGAACGGGGGGCCGGAACTGGTGGGTAGAGGCGAATCGCAACGCGGAGGGAACCTGGCTTCTGGTTTTGCTTCGGGGTCTGCTGAGGTTGCTCTGGGCTAAGCCTCCACGCAAGGGCTGTGCGGTATGTGTCCTCCTTCGGTTGTGGCCAGGACTCCCCCGAGAACCAGGGGAGCTTGTGCCAGTTTCATCTTAGACCAGTGTAAGAGCCTTAAAAATGAAATGCAATGCTCGTGTGTGTGTGTATGTGGTGTGCACACACGCCCCGGACGGTCATCTTGTGCCAAGGCGCGAGACCCCACCGTCCCTCTTTGTAAAAAGAATAACAGCAGCGTGAATAAAGGCACTGGCCACTCACTTTTTTCCAGCTACCTGCAAGATGACATGGTGAGCCTGACTGTCCCCACGAAGCCGAACGTGCCGCTGCAAGGGGGCAGCTGTTGCAGTGCTGGTCTTGTAGATGGCAACTGCCTCCTCTACCCCCTTTCCGCCTTCCGCGCCCCGACTCGCTCTCGGCGCTCCCTCAGTGCCAGTCCGCCACTCACCTTTATTTATGGTTTAACTTAGCCCTGCCTGGGCTTTCTGACTTGGTGCCTCTGACGTTTCAGTTTTATGGCTGAACTTAAGCAGGTGAAAGGATGTGTTCTCTGCTTTTCCCCAGTCAGACCGGAACTCCCGTGTGTGTGTGTGCGTGTGTGTGTGCGTGTTCACTCTGTGTCTGTGGCCAGTCCTTTGTAGAGAGCATCTACTTCCCTCCAGCCCCCCTGGTCTGCGTTTACCTTCACGTGAATTGCCTCGGACGCCTTTTCATTGTATTGACTAAGACATCCCCGCTATAGAATCCATTTTGCTGTTGTTTTGAGATCTGAATCCCAGGAATCCCAGTGTAGCCTCGACGACTCCCCACCCCCACCCCCGACTCCCAACACACTTTCGGGGAAGGGGGCAGAGCTTTCTTGCCATTTTAATTAGATGCTGCCTGCCGAAAAGGGGGTGAGGGGTGGGGGTGGCGGCAGCAGCGGGGGTCTGAGAAGGATTGGATGCCAACTTAAGGATGGCTTCTTCCTCTCCTGAACCAAGAATAAAAAAAATAAAATAAAAAAAAAGGCAACCACATATCTACTTGAAGCATGGAGGGTCGGTGAGACCGAATTGATGGTGGCTCTCAACACAGACACGCAGGATGGGTGAAGCTGGGAAGTTCACACGCCCTCCTGAGGCATACATTGTTAGACCGATGCCAAATCTTGGGATTATAGACCTGAATCTTCATTACTTCGCCTGACATTGCCTCATTCTCCACCGTTATTTTAAAGCTACCTTTACCGTCAAAGTGGTACTTTTTCTTTAGTCTCATTAATCCTCTCTCCTTACATAGCCTCCTCTTTTTAACTTCCCCTCCTCTTCTTAATCCTTCCAAGAGGTGAGGTTTCTGCAAGGCAGGCCCCGGGGTTGAGAAAGAACACAGATGCCATTTGAAATGGCTTTTTTGATAGTTGGGCAGCAAAAGCTCATTCATGTGATATTACAGTAAGCTGTCTATTTCCCTGGCGCAGAAATGCCACATTCAGAACCCGCTGCCCCCTGGGCAGCTGGGGGTGGGGGCTGGTAGCAGGGTGGGTGCTTTGGCTAAGTCTGTGGTTTCCTGCCTTACAGACTCTGTGTGTTCATTTGCCCTACTTTCAGCGCTGGGAGTTGCTGCCAGCGGGTTAATCAGGTGGATGGATGGCCCAGACTACAGGGTAGAGGAAAGTGGCAAAACCCCGGGAGGGGGTGGGGTGGGGGGTAGGGGGAAAGAGTCTGAACAATGGGCAAGGCTTGTGGTTTTCCTGAGCTAGAATCTCGACGTTGCTCCTCTAATGGAAAGCGCTCAGATGCGATTTTTAAGTTGGGCTTGGTCGGAGGTGTCCCTTGTGGGCTTTTTTCCTGGGGAAGGTTTTCTGAGATAGGGAGCACAGAGCCTGCAGGCTTGTGAGCAACCACGAGGGCTCACCGGCCTGCCTGGAGTGTGATTCACACACGGGAGGCCTGTGCTCCAGAGATCTGTATTTTGAAAAGATATCTTTGCAGGCTTCACTGAAATCGCTCTTTGTGGCCTGGGTTTGGTGCTTTGCCTCTGTATTTCTGCCTGCAGGAGGTGTGGAAAGAGAGAGGGCTGAGGCCAGCTCTAGAGATGGGAACTGCTGGCTGAAAGACTTAAATGCAGATGTGGAGACAAATGCATCCCGGCTGCTGGGGGGTACGACCAGTCTTGTAGGGGATGAGGTGTGCAGGCCGGCTGTTGAGTCCACAGGCCACCTAGGTGATCTCCACAAACCAGAGGGCAGATAATGTCTCTCTGCCTTCCCAAATTAGGAGAGGTGGGTTTATCTAGATCACAGGTCTCATTTGTTCCTAACCCCTCAGGAAAGCCCGCCTGCTGAGAACCTCGTGACCCCTGAAATGCAGCCAAGGTCAGTGGCATCTAGGAGAATTTGCTGCAGCCTTAACCAGTCCCTTGCTGTCTCTGTGGCTCTTTAATGTACACAATCAATGCTCTTTTTGTAAACCCTGAGCTCAAGGCATTAAAAGCGGATCCTGTCTGGAGAGGCCTTTATCCTTCTCACTTTGGGGGCTTATTGTTCTCAGCCAGTGATCCCAGACTGGACCCAGTCTAAATTTTCCCCAAATAGCAACAATGCATAATTTAGACCAGAGCAACCAGTGACAGTACTGATCATTTAAATTATGCAAGATTTGGATGGTTTTAGAAAGTAAGATAAAACAGGATCTTCTTTGGTTAGAAAAGAGATGATCTGAGTCCCTTTTTATTAGTCCTGATTTTTAGAGCTCTGGAGATAAACTAAGTGTTGGGGGAGGGGGATGATTTCATAGATTTAGAGCTGGAAGGGAATTGGAGAACACTTAGCTACTCCTTTCCTTTAATACTAAACTGAAGCCCAGAGAGGTATAGTCATTGTCCAAGGTCACACAGCCCTGTCTCCTCTGGGGTGGGAGCGAGGGAGGTGAAAAGGGTGGTTTGGGAAGAAAATCTAGGTTTCCTGACTTCTCATTCAGTGCTCTTTTCTCTAAGTCACACTGTCTGTGGCTGAATCAGAAATCAATAATACATTTTCTGCCTGAGCACAAAAAAATGGCAGAGAGAAATTATTTCACCAGAGTCATGGAATTGTATTTATCGAGAATAGAGAAACTGCTTCATGCGTGTAAGCTCGTCATATGTAAAACCATGGAGCATTAAGGTGGAATTCATCTCGTTCAACCCCCCCTCAATTTTTCCTCTGTTGGCAAATGACTGTCTGAATCATCTAGGACAGATGGTTGTCCTGCATAGTACCCTCTCTCAGTAACCCATCTCCATCTGAGTTTGTCCCATGGGGTCAGTCTAGACACGCGCACTATTCAGATGTCTCTGCATGTGAGGTTTATAGAGTTCTATGTATGTTTTGCATAATCTATGTGGATACTCGTATATAGTGTTATGGTTATAAACTATCCATGTGGGCGTATGAAATGTGTGTATACATACATAGGCTACAGAAAACAATCTACTCATTCAAACTCAAGGCTTGAGTCATTCTCTCTTCAAGACATCACAGTATTAAAAGAAATGAAATTTGCCACCCGGATGCTTTATTACATATGAGGTGAGATCAGCCCAGAAAGCTTTTTGGAGATTAGCATATATCTGAGCCTGAGCACCTTGGCTGTCCTTAGTTTGGCCCACAGAGGAAGGTGTTCAAGGCCAAGATTGGCTGCTGCTGACTTCATACACTATGTTTCTGCCAGGACTCGCACTCAGTTTTCTATTTGAACGGAATGAGATGACCTCTGCTTGTCTTTTCCCCTACCCCTCATTGCCTTCGAGGCCCAGCTATTTCTTTGTCTCTTAAGACCTAGATTTAAGAACTGATCTCCTCTGGAAGACTTGCACACATCTTTCCTGCCACACTTTTCGTCCTTGTTATAAATGGTGTGGGGATTATTTTCTGCTTCCTTAATAAACCGTAGGCTCCATGAGGCTGGAGGTTAGGTCCTGCCCGTCTTTGAGTCTGTGATTGCAGTTAGCTCTGCGTTAGTGAGTAAGTGAATGGAGTGGACTGAGCACTGGGTTCTGTGTGCGTGTTTTGGTAGTTCTGTGACTCTGGGTAAGTCATGTAACCATAATGCATTTAAAAATGGGAATGATCTCAACTGCTTGCCTTCCTCATGTGCTGACTTCACCAATCAGTGTTTATGGCAATGCTGTGAAAACTGTAGAGCACTGCACACATACACTATTCCATGATTAAATAGGATTTTATGGAAATTTTGATTCTACCATTTGATCCCAGTGATTTCACCTAATTGAAAATGATCCAGAGAAAAACATAACAGAAAGTCCTGCATCTTTCTAATAGTACCTTTTCCTTTTTATGTGTCAACATGACCTTGTATGTTTCTCTGCCAACCCTCGGTTGACCTTTGCCCCAGTGTCAGCATTCATTACTTTTTTTTTTTTTTAAGATTTTATTTTTAAGTAATCTCTACACCCAACATGGGTCTTAAAATCACAACCCCGAGATCTAGAGCCAGGCGCCCCTAGTGTATTTCTAAACCAGTATCAGGTATCAGCATTATTCATTAAAACTTTCTTCTTTTTTTCTTCTCTCTCTCTCTCTTTTAAACTTTCCCCCCTCATGGATTAACCATTATTTAAATAAAACCACATTTATTATGCCTATGCCTTTTCAAAGTTTGTGGACTGGGGAGGAGAGTGGGCACCTGAAATGATACAATACTAGTCCCATATTTAAAACCTCTGGCCAGAGATCTCAGGGGGGTTAAAGAAATCTTAAAACATTATTAATTTCTTGCCCTAGTGCACTTAATTTAATTTGGTCTTAGGTGAGAATTTAGTAGATTTGCAAGAATTGGTAAGATGAGAGTGTCTTAAAACGATAATAGCAGAGCAGCTTTTAAATTAGATATATTTGTTGTTTTTTAGAGACATTAAACAGGTGTCTTTGCCATGACATTGCCTCGTAATAAAACAGTGTGTAGTGGTACTTATCAGTCAGAATATCAGAGAAAGATACATAATCATTTTCAATATCCATTATTAACTGGAGTAATCTTAGTACAAAAAGCGAATATAAGTTTGCATAATTGTCAACTCAGGAGGTCATAGAATATTTTGTTGATGAAAGAATACCCAGCATTTTTCCTTCACGAAAATATCACACTGCCTGCCGCCTTACCTGTAAGGCTCTTTGAAATCTTGTAATTTTGAATCTTCTTTCTGTGTTTCTGTGTGTCTGCACCGGTACACGTCATCCATGCCCTTCTCGTTCTATGCCATTCCTTCCTTCAGGGGTATGGTTCTAACATCCACCCGGCTTTGAGCTACTGTGACTGGATCATGGCTGCCATGCCCAGCTGAGCAACCCCAGCCTCTGAGTCTGTGTTTCTGAGAGAATTTGGGATAACTTGTGTCTGAAACACACTTTTATGTCAAATTGGTTCTTCCATTTTTGTGGGGGAAGTAGCTGTCTGAGAACAGGGCCTGAACTAGCAGTGTGCTGAGAATTCCAAGAAAATCTGGGTGATATTTTTTGAATGAAATGTTATTCTGCTCATATAAATATAAGGTTCCTAGAGGAGAGAGAGGGAGGACTTAAATAGAAAACGTTGGATGAATTCCGCTTGTAATTTCTTTCATTCTGGTTGGAAGCTTCTTTCCCTCTAGAGAAAGATGATTCGCTCTCTGCTTTTTACACGCCCAGGCTGTTCTCCAGTTGTCTCTAGGGGTGCCTGGAAATTCTCAAAACACATTTTATTTCACCCCAATCTTACACGGCCTTCCTTACTGTCTCTTGCATGAGGCCTTCCGCTCCATGCCTCCCTCCAAGCAGTGCAGTGACGGGCCCCTGGGCAGCAGCAGTGACAAGACTTGCCTCCTGTCTCTGCCACCAGCCTTCTCCCGACTAGTCTCCCTGCACTCGTCCCTGCAGCCGCATTGCTCTTCAGGCAGCATGTTTTTGGTCTCCGGATTTCTTATTCACGGCCTTCCCTGACTCCTCCTCACCCTCTACAGACCAAAGACAGAACTCCTCAGCCCAGCAGCGAGGCCGCTGTAATTCAGCCGGGCCTCCCGCCACGTGCTGCAGTGCTGACGCCCCGTCCTTCACTCCTGCCACAGAGAACAGCTTCCTTTTCCCCGTGGTTGCTCTTTAGGGGGTGCCCTACCTCATACTCCTTTTCTGTACCGACTAGCCTAACACGAAGCATTCACATGCCACCCTTTCCACAGAATTGTCCCTCATTTCTCTCAGGTGGTAGTTATCCATCCCATTTGTACACCCTTTCAGAACTGACCTCACACTCAGACTTTTTATCCTGGGGGACGCCTGGGTGACTCAGTCGGTTAAGGGTCTGCCTTCGGCTCAGGTCATGATCCGGGAGTTCCAGGATCGAGCCCCGCCTCGGGCTCCCTGCTCAGAGGAGAGTCTGCTTCTCCCTCTGTGCCTCACCCCACTCGAGCTCTTTCCCTCTCAAATAAATAAATAAAAATCTTTTTTAAAAAAGAACTTTCTATCCTGGATCATATTCACTACTAGACAGTAAACTTCATGAAGGCAGCGCCTATATTTGATTTTCTTAGTGCTCGCCACCAGCCACCAGGATGACCTTTGGGGATGCGGGACTCCTTTTGGTATATGGTTTAGTACGTTTTTTCTATGCATAGCTAACTAGATAGCCTTTTTCCCCCCTAAAGATTTATTTATTTGTTTGAGAGAGAGAGCATGTGTGGGGCGGGGGGTGGGGAGAGAGGGAGAGGGAGAGAGAACCCCAAAGCAGACTCTGTGCTGAGTGTGGAGCCAAGGCGGGGCTCAATCTCACAACCCTTAGATGACAACTTAAGCTCAGACAAGAGTTGGACACCCAACAGACTGCACCACCCAGGTGCCCCGCTAACTAGATAGATGTAAAAATTAAGATCATATTTTATATATTATCTGCAACCTTTTTTTTTCGAAAATGTGTTTTCAGTTGTTTGCCGCTTTTGTTTGCTTATTTATTTATTTATAAAGTAAACTCTGCACCCAATGTGGGGCTCAAACTCATGACCTCAAGATCAAAAGTCCCCTACTCTACTGAGTCAGCCAGGTGCCCTACAACCTGTTTTTTAAACTTAATAGTCACCCTTTTTGCATGCTGTTTATCTTTTTCTATAACATAATTTAAAAAAATTCTTTGTCATGGGGAATTTTAAACTTATTTAACAGCAGAAGGAATATTGGAATGCTTATACATTGCTGGTGGGAATGTCAAGTGGTATGGCCACTTTGTAAAACAGCTTGGCAGTTCCTCAAAATGTTAAATAATAGAGTTACATGTGACCCAGCAGTTCCAGTCCTAGGTATGTACCCAAGAGAACTGAAAACATATACAAATGTTCGTAGCATTACCAGTCATCCTAGCCAAAAAGTGGAAATAACCCAAATGCCCACCAACTGATGAGTGAATAAATGGAATGTGGTGTATCCATCCAGTGGAATATCATTCATCAATAAAGTGCTGATACACGTGATGATATGGACGAGCAATATGGTAGGAGAGAGAAGCCACACACAGAAGGCTGCATGTTATAGGACTCCATTTATATGAAACGCCCCAAATAGGCAAATCTTTAGAGAAGAAAAGGGGATTAGTGGTTTTCTAGAGCTTGAGGGGCGGTGGAAAATCACTGCTAATGTCTTAAAATTAGGCAGTGGTGATGGTTGCTCAGCTCTGTGAACATACTGAAAATCACTTGTTCACTTCAAAAGGGTGAATTTTATGAAGTGTGAATTTAATCTGAATAAAACTGATATGTAAAATAGAATAGTAGAATGAGCCCCCAGCTTAACAACGATCCATTCATGCCCAGTTGTGTTTTACCTACACCTCCCTCTGCTTCCTCCCCCATATTACTTTCAAGCATCATATCATTTCTTTTGTAAATATTCCAGTATGCATCTCTAAAAAGATAAACACTCTTAAAAATACATAACCACAATACTATTATCAGGCTTCAAAATTAGTATATAATTTAAAATTTCTTCAAGTATTCAGTCAGGGTTCAAATTTCTAATCATATGTTTTTAATGACTGCTTAGCATTTTATTGTGGGGATGAATCATACTATATGTAACCAGTTCGTATTGATGAAGCTTTGGTGTTGTTACACAAGCCTTGTAACTAGTGTGTCAGTAAACGTACAGCCTTTGTATACGTCGCTGTGTCCTTAGAATAACTTCTTAGAAGTGCAGTTTATGATGAAAGTGTGTAAATGACCTCTAAAGCTCTTGATACTGTCAGATTTCCTCTAAATTTCCTGTGAGGTAAGTGTATATCATTTATAGGTGAACATACAAGGCTTAGAAAAATCAGTTAATTTACTAAAAGTCATAGAGCTATGAAATGGCTGCACTTACAACTGACCTGCCCCAAAGCCACTGCCAATAGTGACTCACATGGCCATTATTTGCCCCGTAGACCTTGTCAGGACGTCAGAATTATCTGATATAGTATCTCCCTAAAGTTCACAGATTTCCCAGAAGGTTTTCTTTTGGGCACAAGCTCTCTTTGATGAACTTATGGTGTTCGAGTGTTATTTCCTTATGGTTTTGTTTTTTAAATAACCGTGGTCAGTTTAGGATATGTTAATTGTTCTTTTTCTTGCCTTAAAAATGTAAAAACATAAAATATGAACTGTTCGGGGATTAGCAGTGACTTCTTTGTACACTGGGTGTAAGGCAAGTTTACCTTCACTCTGTCATTCTCTTTGGAAAATCACCTGACAGGTGTGTTTGGAAGACATGTGGAATTGGGCTCAAAGGTTTCCATTTTTTAAGAATTGGAGCCCACTGAATTTGTGATTATTGCAGAAGCTAGCAAGATGAGCCAGAAGATATGTTATAGCAGAGGCCATGTTCAAGCCTTTATCTGTCAGATAATGATTAAAGTCAAAATCTTGAGTTGTACCTTTTTTGAAATGATTATAGATATTTTAAGATTACAGTGGAGAAAATGGAAGATGCAGCTGGCAGCCAGAAGGGTAAAGGGCCTTGCATTCTGGACCACAGTCTGTTTTCCACCAGGCTTATAAGTAAGAAACTATTAAAATTGACATACCTTTGGCGTTGTCTGTTTTGTGGAGGCCAACTGCCTTGCTTTATTAGTTTTTATACCCAAACCCTCCATTTAAAATGCCTATAAATTATTTATGCCTAGGGTAGAAATCCAGAACTTCACATGGACATTGTTTCATCATTTCTACTTCTAGGGTTTGTTTGTTTGTTTTTTTTTTTTTGGTTTTGTTTTTTAAATTTTTTTTAGCTGCCTGTAATCAAATTATAGCAGTGTGGTGGGTGGAATAGGTTGTAAGCAGTAATTGCAAACTGTATTTAAATAATAATAATAATAATATTTAACATTTATAGAGCACTTAATATCTTCAAAGTACTTGCAAACATTATCTAATTAAATACTCTCTCTGATTATAATCTGTATATAAATGCACTTAAATTCAGAACAGGGTCATGAGAAATATATAAATTTGAAAGTTAGTGCTAGCTATTCTTTAAAAACCTATGCAATGATTAAAGTTACAGCTTGGGATTCTGTTAGATTGGTTTTGTGTATCCTTTTGTTAAACCTGGTGACAGGTTTAGATTAAATCTGTTCCTTATTAATGCCTCTGCTTATTTTCTGATCATTAAGGACTAAGTGTTGATCATTGCTCTGGTCCTTACAGACACTAAAATACAAACAACATCAATAAGCCTCAAAATGGGCCTCCTTGCTGCATTTCGTGCCCTGGCCTCAGATGAAACTCCCGTTAGTAAGTGAAATGAAGTGGGGTTGTGCAAGGAAGAACGGCTGTGCATTGCGGTTTGGTAATTTCCATCTGAGAAAAATAGATTAAATCGCACAGTAGGGTACATCATAAAGAAATGCACTGGAGAAATGAAACATCTTTAGTTCGAATGTACTAATGACTTCTTGCTGTTTGGACATGTGTCTGGGTATCGTCCCCTTGCACGTATGTCCTGTGTTGGCAATTTCGATAGAGTTTGGAGCAAGGACCTGCGTGGCTTACTCAGTAGGAAGTGCAGGAGTCTGCAGTTGGTAGATTTTTAGTAAATGTTATCCTGTGCATTGTGATTTTTCTAAGAGCTGGTTGACAGGTTGACTGCCTAGACAGTGGTTCTCAAAGTGAGATCTCTGGAACAGTAGCTCATCTCTTAGGTCCAGCTTCACTGACCTACTGAATCAGAGACTGGGGATGGGGTCAAGTAACCTGTGCATTAAGAAGCCTTCCAGGTAATTTTGATGTACTTCAGAGTTTTGGAATCACTGGCCTAAATTTTTAAAATACAGTTTTTTTTTTTCTCGTTTCTTTCATGCTGGTTTATTAATTCATTCAAAAAATACTAATGAAACATCTACTGTGTGCCTAGCATCGTGCTAGATGCTGAGGATTTGGTGAAGAAGACACGTGTGAACATTGTCCTCGTGAATCTTGGTGCCTAATAAATGGGGAGAAGCATATGTTAAAGAAATAATTGTAAGAATGACTTACTAAATACAGGTTGTTTTGGAAAAACACAGCATATCCACAGAAATTTGAGTATGCCTGAAAATGTTGCAGAGTAGAAAATAGTGATTTATTTATATAAGGGAACTGGAACTTTTTCGTAAGGCGTATGGCTTCAAATTGTGGAAGGTGCATACTTTTAGGAATATGGAATTGAAAATTTCACACTGATACATGCATTTGAATTGTTTGTAAGAAAGGGGGATACTTTACCTGCAAACGTAATCCTGGGCTGTTTTTTGCATTGCCTTTTTTTTTTTGTTTTAGCAAGTTTAATTCAGGGGGCAGAAACCCCACCCCCATGACCAAGAAGATGCATCTTTTTGATGCTAATTTCCTGTTTTTCCCTATGGACCTGTAGGGATTCAGTTAGAAGCCCCAGGAGATGCTGGTATTTGCCTAGAAGCTGAAAAAGGGATCCATATTCACAGCTCTTTCAGCTCTACTTTTGTTTGAAGCCTGAAATCTTTGAGTTGTTTACTTTGTGAAACAAAAAATGAAATGGACTTTTGGAATCTAGGCAAGAGGTTAAAGGATGACTTTCCTTGTGACAACAATCGTAAACATCTCTTACCTAGCTACCAAGATGTCCCACATTGTTATTTTAATCTGTAGTTCTTAGACAAACACACTGCTTATATTGGGTGGTTTTTCACTTGGGGTTGTTAAGGTAACTCTGTATACAACTTGAAAATGAGTATGCATCAAAGTTTTATTTCATACTTTCTGCTGGGAAGATGCTTTCGAAAAACTGAATTCAAAGACCCCCCTCTTAGAAGGCCTGTTTTAAAGGGAAAAAGAGATGTGAGATAGTCATCATTAGACTGGGTATCAAAAATACCTAGTTAAAGATGATTCAGTTTTTGTAATGTGCAGCTGGGGGGACAGATCCCACTTTCTCAGAAGAGATCTTAATCTCATTAAAGTGTCAATGAACTGTGCAAGCATTTTAAACAGGAATGTTAGCTACTCTGTAGATGGTGTTACTCTCCAGTGACTCTCTATGTCACTCAAAAGGTTCTTCCTGGGACCAAGTTCGGGACAGCTTTTTTTCCTGCAGTGGTGGTATCTTAGGCCCAGGAAACTATGAATTTGACATGGCTTCTTTGCAGCCATCTGCATGGGTGAAAGGGTCCTGTGAGTTTGGGTGTGCTGCCGTTTTCCAGTTGAACTTATAAGACTGACTCTCTTAGAGGCCACTGGGCTCAGATGGATGGTTCTGGTGCTGGTGTCCTACTCAAGTATGGTTGATAAGGTCAAAGCCAAGTGCTTGCTGTTCTCAAAATGGCACCCGTCTGTTTTCTTTTCTTTAAACTGGTAGCTCTAGCACCAGTCAGAGAGAACTGGGTTTTCTTTTCATGCAAATAAAGAAGAGCCCTACTGTGCTCCTCCGGAGCTTAATACCCAGATGCTACCCTGGGAAGGAACATTGCACACGCACTTTGGTCAGAACAATAGGTATGTTCTCTCCGTGAGTATTTTAAAGATGTAACTCACACTGGTATTGTAGTCATAATTTCTTGAATATAAACAGCTTTTATTTTGGGAGAAGAACAGATGTAAAAGTGTGAAATACAGAAGTTTACACATTTTGGGGGGGTTTCGGGAGAGAAGGGGAGGAGGAACACTGTTTCTTTAAAATCATGGTAACTCAATCTTAGTTACTCCTTTGTTTTCCTTGAGTGACTGAAAATTAGCAGGGGAAATCTCTTGGAACCTGACCAGCTGGGTACCTAAATCTCCCCTTAACTGATGGCCCCAGAAAAAGTGCTAGCAGGTAATTAGCGTAGGTCCTCATAGGTCTTCATCCCTAAGAACAAAAAGGGTCCCTCCCAAGGTGGAAGCCTCTTTGTGAAGAGAGGGGGTTGTACTCCTTCAGTGAAATATCTATGACACTTAAAGTAAAATGTGAGAGGCACAGAGATCCTAGCCCCAGACAGAGGGTTTGTTTTCTAGATTGGAAAATACAAATGGCAGAGGTTTGAGAGCTTCGTGTCCCTCTCGTCTCTGAACCAAAGCTCTTGCTGGTTCTCCGGGTGACCACCCCCTCCTTTAATTTGTGAGTGTGTTTGTAAAAGGTACTTGGGGTTTACAAAGCAGCACGGGCATTACTGTGAGTGTTCTCTGTCCCCTTGAGGCCAGGTCTGTTTCTTTTCTTTTCTGGAAGCAGGGTCTCTACTTCGTAGCTTATCACCTGATCCAAGGCAAGTTGCATCAGATTTAAAGAAATAGTTCGCTGACCTTCTTTCTGAGTTCCTGCCTTCTGTAAGTTGCTGCTTGTTTGCAGGATTCACAATTAGGATTTTGTCCCTGCGGAGACTCTGTTTAGTGTGCAAAGTCCATTCTCGTTTGTCATGCTTGGTTCCTTGATAACTCCCTTTCGACAAATAGTTTGGTCCAGTTTTCTGTGACCGTTTGTTTGATATTGCATGTCAATGCGAAGTGATTTCAAACTTGGTTCAAATGAACATCTCTGATCATTTCTTTTCTACTTTCAGTGAAATTTGGAATGCGAATAAATTACAAGGCCATGTGAACCTCACGGTTCCCAGAACGGCTAGTGAAAACTGTATTCAGACTCTGCTTCATGCCATCATAAATGTAAATGTGATTTTAAAATATCCCTGAGAATGTGGATACCCTGACACTCATACTTTGCTGGTGGGGATTATAAAATGGTTAAGCCACTTTGGAAAACAGTTTGGCTCTTTCTGAAAAAGTTAAATATAAGTTTACTCTATGACTCAGCAATTTCACTTCTGAATTATCTTCCCAAGAGACATGCAAACATATGTCCAGGCAAAAACTTGTAACCTGAATGTTCATCACAGCCAAAAGTGGAGACAACTCAAGTGTCTATCCACCGATGAAGAGGTAAACAAAATATGGTGGAGTACAATGGGATACTAGCCCTCAGTAAGAAGGAGTGAAGTGCTGATGCGTGCTACGATGCGGACGCTGTGCTAAGTTGAAGAAGGCAGTGCAAACGGTCACATATTGTATGAGTCTATTTATATGAAATGTCCAAAAAGGCAAATCCGTAGAGACAGAAAGTGGCTTAGTGGTTGGCTGGGGCTGGTGATGAAAACAGAGAGTGATTGCACGTAGGCATGTGGGCTCTTTTTGAGGTGATGGAATATGTTCTACAATTGGATGGTGGGGACATGAGTGAATTTTATGGCATGTAAATTACACCTCAATAAACCTGTTAAGCTATCATGTGCCTGAGACATTGCTTCACAGCTGTACCAACTCCCTACCCCATGAGGGCAGGCTCCCCAGTCAGGCTGCTCTGGTGTTTCTAGGAGGACCATCTCTTCAAGCCCTTGAGACGTGGGAAGTCTGGTCCAGTCTTCTGCCTTGTACTTACGTTCATGTTATCTCATATTTTGAAGGATATCTCCTATTTTATAAACGTAATCATAGTAATTTCCTTTAAGATAAGGTGGCTGGTAACTTCTCTCCCCTCCAAGAGAAAGGACTGGAATAGCTATTCAGTCTGAAACCGTTCCTTACTGAACCGCTTTCAATTCTCTAAGTGTTTCTGCTCACCCTTCTGCTGTTCCGTGTGCTGTTCCCCCTGCTTAGAAGTCTTCTCCAGTCCTTACTGTTCGTAGATAATTTATTTGTCTCCTCCCCTTCTAATCCCCTCCCCCCACCAGGAGACTGTAATTTCCACAGGGCAGGACTTGTGTTCGTTGATCTGCCTCTATTTATTAATGAAATGAATGACTTCTCATGACTTAGAGCATAAGGCTGAACTCCTTAATTTAGCAGTGCCTTTGAAGGCCTAGCCATTCCTTACTTTTTTTACAATATCAGCAATCACCACCCTGCTCCCTCTCCAGAGTCTTTCAAAGTGTAATGAGTTGTGGAGTGAGTTTAATGAGTTGCAATTGGCTTTTAAAAAAATTAACTAGAATAGAGTAGAAAACTATTACTGTGCGTATATTGTATATACTTGTGTATTAAGTTACAGTGTAGAATGTATTTCTTACAGGGTAAGGGCACAACAAGGTTGAAGTTAACTGCTCTGGCTTAGTTCATAAGACTGCATACGATTCACCTAGAGGGAATCTAGTTAGCAAATTCTAGTTCAGTTATCCAGCCAGGGACCCACAAATCTGCAACTCTGTGACCCACACATAATTTGGATGTATGTGTCCTGCATTTTAAGAAACGATAAGACACTGCAGTTGCTGACATCCACCTAGCTGACTGTGGCCTTCTGTTCGTCTCTGAAACACCGTCTGAGAGCTAGGAGCACTGCTGGGGCCCTGGGTGCCTTGCCCTGGCGAACACAAGACACAGTCCGACTGCAAGATGCAAAAGTGCATGCCGTTGCTCGTGCTGCTTGGGAAACCCCAAGCCCCGCCTTTGCTCCACCAACTCTGTAATGAACACCTATTCATCTTTCAGACCTTCACTCAGAGGAATGAGACACATCTTCTGCTACTTTTCATCAAGTTCAATGACATTTGGTATTTGCAGAGAGATTTGAGGAAGACAGAGGCTAAAAGGAGCTATGATCACTTGATAAAAGGCATTCTCCAACTTGGTGAGAGCAGAAGCGCTGAGCTCTGGGGGTTACAGCTGAGGACTGAAAGGGTCATTCTGCATGGAGGAACAAGTTGCTGGATATTGCAAGAGTCACCATAGCCACAAGAGCGCGCTTTGGGAAACATGGGGAGAGGATGGGGCTTGGGAGCTTAGCAGAAGTAGCAGAATTGGGGGGCGCCTGCGTGGCACAGCGGTTAAGCGTCTGCCTTCGGCTCAGGGCGTGATCCCGGCGTCTGGGATCGAGCCCCACGTCAGGCTCCTCCGCTATGAGCCTGCTTCTTCCTCTCCCACTCCCCCTGCTTGTGTTCCCTCTCTCGCTGGCTGTCTCTGTCTCTGTCAAATAAATAAATAAAATCTTTAAAACAAAAACAAAAACAAAAACAAACAAACAAAAAAAAAGAAGTGGCAGAATTGGGTAGGGGCTCAGAGACAGTTATCATTGAGGTCATCCCGCAGGCTCAGGTGGTCTTGGATATTATAAAAAAAAGAGACAGAGAAAAACTGTAGACCTGTCAAACTATATACCGGAAAACTGGAGGGAGCAGTTCTGTCTTGTGTGCCCGAGGGAGGCTGGGAGGCAGGGAGAGGATGACCTTTCCTCTGAGTGGCTGGGGGGCAGGGTATAATGTTCCTGAAACCAGTGGAGACTGAATCCATGTTTCATTTTTGGGGTCTGCTTGTGCCAGGTGCCGAGGGAGGGGCTGGAAGGCATGCGGCCCAGGCTGCTGGCTCCTGCTGCCCTTGATTAGGGCAGAGATCTGGTCCTCAGCTTTACAGTTCCCAGAACATGATGTGGTCAGGATGCCGAGTCTCAGGCCACACTGACACACAGATGCACCTGACACTGTTCTGGAATACAATTTATTTAATAATAATAATAATGCCAATATTAATAGCTAATATCCTCCCTGACCACTTGCCACGTGTGAAGCTCTGGGCTACTTACTTTAAAAGTCTGGTCTTATTAACACAGTCAAATTTTGTGATATGTACTATTTTTTAAAAGATTTTATTTTATTTATTTGAGAGAGAGAGAATGAGCAGAGGGAGGGGCAGAGGGAGAGGGAGAAGTAGGCTCCCCACTGAGCAGGGACCCTGATGAGGGATTTGATCCCAGGACCCTGGGATTGTGACCCGAGCCAAAGGCAGATGCTTAACCAACAGAGCCACCCAGGCACCCCTGTGATATATACTATTATTCTAATTTTACAGATGTGCAAACTGAGGCTTAGGTTAAGTGACTTGTGGGAAATGATGAAGCCTGGCTTTGAACGCAGGCTGGTCCAATTGGAAAAGTATGAAATGTGAGCATTGTGCTGTTGCTACTTCCTGTTTTCTCAGTATATAGCGGTGATACCTTTTACGTGGTGGAGCTGCTGTGTGCTCTCCAGGGCAGTGTGTTCCTGATTTTGGAGGGACTTGGGAATCTGAAAATGTAATCAGAAATTGACCTTCTGTGGCTGTCATGAGGCTGGGGTTGGCTCTGATCTTTAGGTCTGTACCCTGCTCAGGTCAGAATACTGATCCGCCATGAGTGGTGGCTAGACAGGTCTTGTTAAATTCACCCACCCTTCCTTTTGTGACCCTGATCAATCTACGAAAACCCTTGTTAGTAAGACACCCCTCTACCTTATTAACATTTTGTTTATACTTAGATTCACCTGCAGCTGTGTCTTGCTTTAGAATGGTTTACCCATATAGTCATTAGTGTCTTTAAATTATAAACTCCTTAAGGACAAGAGTAATGTCTGGTTTACCTCTGTGTGCCACAGAATGCCTAACACATAATTCAGAGTCAGGTGCATTCCTGGAGTTATCCTGTTTGAATCCTGCAGCCCCACCGTGCACTGGATGGATTCTAGACTGGCTATCAATTTAGTGTATTTTCAGCTTTGGAGAGGAGAGATTATGATACTAGGAAATCAGACCTTAAGAAAGCATAGTGACTCCTGAGAAATTGAAAGACCCACGTCCGGGGCAACTGTGGGACTTCATGTTGGCGTGATTAGAAACCTTCCAGGGTCCTACGAACGTGAATGGCAAGAAGCAGAAAGGGGCTCTGAGATGGCGAAAGGGTCTTTAGTTATTACTTTTCTATCATGTTAAAGTGGTTCATTAGCAGAGCAGACTGTAAACCTCTTTATAAACGCAGGCTCAGTAAATTGAGACACGGGTGAATTTTTATTGTTGACAAGTCACTGCGAACATACAGCAGTGTATTCCCACTTTTGTTCTGTGGACTCTGAAAGGCACTGCCTGTGGGGCAGCTTCCCCAGCGACTAGCAGGAAGGCAGGGTAAAGGACATTATGTGACATCACGGTGTGGGTGGCTAACTAGCCAAAGGGCTCGTTATCAATCCCCTGGATTTCCTCAGCACCTGTCGTTTATGGCACATTGTAGGCACTCATATCTGTCGAATGAAGTCATCTGGAACCTTCCAAGTTTACTTTTGTGAGGTGTATGTAAAGAAAGATCCTCTCTCCCTTGTCCAGAGGCATCAGATGAAGTCAAGGGTCGCCTCTTGGTGTGGCAGCAGATGATACATGGATTGCAGTGACCTAATAGAAGTTGGGAATGATGAGGCCCACCTTGGCCACAGACTCACTCTCGCCTCCCTGACTGCTGTGGGAGAGAGTTCTGCACGTGCTGGGCTGGTCTGGGACAGAAGGAGGACTCAGCTGTTCTTCAGAGATTAAGTTGCTTGAGTAGCTCGTGCAGCTGTAAATCCCAGAGCATCTCAGAAACAGTCATCGGAATTAGCCTAGAACGAAGTCTCGGGGGCACAAGGAAAAAGCCCCTTTCCTCTGCTTGTGCTGACCCTTGTCTATTTCTCTGTTTTATTTTTAGCTTCTAAATATTGATTAGTTTGGTGAGTGCTCACTGGGTCTCCTGGCTCCTTTCTTACAGCTGTAGGGGGAGAAGGCCCATGACAGCTAACTGGCATTCTGGGAACAGAGCAAGGTGAAGGGGGAGCTTTCTTCATCAGATCTGAAAATGCAATTCAGTGACAAAGGCGATCATCGTGTCTCTGTGTTCTCTACTGGGTAGAGCCTGCTAAGCTTGGATACTTTTTCCTTTAATAAATGCAGACTGTTGCACTTTACAGTAATTAGCTGATAGGACTATAATGGACTCCGGCTTTGTTGGATAGAATCTGTGAAATCAAGTGTATTAAATTGACTCTTCCTTTTTCACGTAATAATGAATAGAAATCCCTGCTATAAACATAGAATTAATAGATTGCAAGCTTTTTTAGGCATTGGGGTAGCAATAAAAGGAGAGGGGAACGGCTCCCGATACAGTCGCACTTGATGATTTCATTCTTTTTGAGGTGTGTTGAGATTCTTGGCGAGCTGGCCAAGTTAGTGATCCTCAGCGGGAAATGTGCTGAGGGCTCTGGATGAGGACAGGGAAAGGACAGCAATGTGGATTTGTGCTGAAATGTTCAAATCTTGAACCTGTTCTCAGTCCTTCTAAAATCGGGGAATGTCAATGAATGTTGATGGCTGCTGGCGTTTGGTTAGGATTCTCTAGATGACAACTTGGCAGTGAAGTCAGCCAGAGCATTTTTGGCAGTTCCACAGAGAGTAACCTATATGGGAGGTGATCGTGACATAAATTAGACTCGTGAGCTTGTGGCTTATCCCGTTTGTTTTCAGAGTTACAGGAAGCAAAATGGCTTAGAGGTTAGCTTAGGGGTCAGATTCTGCATTTGGGTTCTGGCAGTACAGCTTAAAAGCTTTGCGTCTTGGGGCAAGGTATGTAAATTCTTTAGGTTTTTTCCACACCTGTAAAATGGAGATAATAGTAAGACATGTGGGGATATTGCAGGAATTAAAAAAAAATCTTTTATGTAAAGTACTTAGGACAGTGCTTGTCATATTACAAAAGCATGACATGATTTTCAGCATGTTCAACGTCAGCATCGCTTTTTTAAGCAACTGGTAGACCCACTGTTAATGTGGGCCGTGCAAGCAATTGGGTGTATATAGGCTTACAAGGTATCGGGTGTGCCTTCAAGGAGCTCCAAGAGACACACGTAAAAACCCATGTTTGGTAGAAGCTCTGGGGTGGATGGCCAGCTGTATAGGGGACTGGGAGGTGGGGGAAGTAGGCCAAGATGGTGAGCGGCATGTTTCAGGGGCTGAAATACCTTAGAGCAATTTTCAGTGGTTCTGTGTTGGGAGGTGCCATTGGTGCCAAATACTGACGTGGATGAAGTGTGAGTTGTTTCTTAGAAGTAGTAGCCTTTGCATCTCTTCTGCCCTGCCATCCTTACCCAGAGCTAGCTGAATTATTTCCTGCCTCTTTCTATCCTGCCTGCTGCCCCCTAACTCTAGTCTTTCCCTATTCAATCTTTTTGACATGGGATCTGAAGGGGGGGGAAATACATATATATATATATACACACACACACACACACACACACA
>NW_024426552.1:90428020-90443863 GCF_017311325.1 Ursus maritimus
ATATATATATATAGTGTTGTTTATTTATAAGCAGCAGTGTGTGTCCTGCTTTGTATGAGGAAGCCTAAATATTGCAAATCAGTATGGAACTGAAAACACAGAAAATGCCTTTTAAGCACTTTTGTTTCCGTCTTGGGAAATCTATTAATACAATACAACACATTAGTAGGCCAAAGGATGGTAACTCTGGAGTCATTTCCACAGATGTCAAAAGATGTAAAATTTAGCTGTCATTCTTGAATTAACCTCCCCCCCAAACCCAACTATTCTTTTCTAAAAATTTTATTTATTTATTTATTTATTTATTTATTTATTTATTTATTTAGGGGGAAGTGGACAGAAAGAGAGAAAGAAAGAGAATCTTAAACAGGCTCCATGCCCAGTGGCTGAGCCCAACATGGGCTTGATCTCACAACCTTGAGATCACGACCTGAGTCAAAATCAAGAGTCTATGCTTAACTAAATCAAGAGTTGATGTTTAACTGACTGAGCCACCCAGGTGCCCCTATTTTCCTCCTTCTCCTCCTCCTTCTCCTCCCCCCTTCTCCTCCCCCTCCTCCCTCCTCTTCTCCTCCCCCTCCTCCCTCCTCTTCTCCTCCCTCTCCTGCCTCCTCTTCTCCTCCCCCTCCTCCCTCCTCTTCTCCCTCCTCCTCCTCTTCTTCTTCTTCTTCTTTTTTTTTAAAGTAAGCTCTACACCCAATGTGAGGCTTGAATTCATGACCCTGAGATCAAGAGTTGCATGCTGTACTGACTGAGCCAGCCAAGTACCCCATTCCAACTATTCTTAATAAACTAAGAATAAGGGGATTCTTTCTTAACTTGGTGGAGAATATGTCTTAAACCAACAGCTCACTTCATCCCTATTCTCCAAACACCAGAGAGTCTCTGTGTGGTGATACTGTTGGTTAACTACCTACCAGCCATTCCCATCTCCTTTCTTGATGTCAGTGCTCTGAATTTGTGTTGATGTTTACAACCCTCCCACATTCTCAGAGGAAGTAGATGCCCCCACCCCACCTCCTTGGCCCCAGCATGGACGAGGTGGACTAGATTAAGGATTGGATTCCATTCCTTTTGTTGATGAATTTAGGCAAGTCATATGCCACAACTGATGGTGAAGTCAGGGGATGAAGGGCTGATGAAGGAGTCAGGGGAGTTTGTGGGAAGGGTATCCTCACTTTTACAATTGGGTTTTTAAAAATGAGACTTTCCCTCTTCTGGACTTGGATATTGTGTAGAAGACCGTGATGCTTAGATTTGCTGTAGCCATCTGACAATCATGAAGGGAAGGCCTGGAGAATCACAGAAAAACTGACTTAGATCCCTACATTCTCGTGGAGTAGTTGAATTAATCAACCCTAGGACTGTCCTGACTCCAGATTTTATATTATATTATATTATATTATATTATATTATATTATATATATAATTTCATATATATTATAATATATATTATATTAGCTAACAATTTCCTCATTTTTAAGCCACTATAGTTGTGTATTCTTTTATTTGCACTTGATGCACAGATCTTTCTTGACTTACAATGGAGTTACGACCCAAAAAACCCATTGTGAGTTGGAAATATCATGAGGCAGAAATACAGTACCGAACACCATAGTTTAGGCTAGCCTACCTTAACTGTGCTCAGAATACTTATGTTAGCCTATAGTTGGACAATATCATCTAATGCAAAGCCCAATTTTGTAATAAAGTGTCGAGTATCTCATATAATAGATTGAATACTGTACTGAAAATGAAAAATAGACTGGTCGTATAGGTACAGAGAGTTTGTAAGTATATTGGTTGTTTACCCTCCTGGTTGTGTGGGTGAGTGGGAGCCACAGCTCGCTACCACTGCCTAGCATCATGAGAGAGTATCGTACTGCATATTGATAGCCCAGGAAGAGATCAAAATGCAAATTCCAAGTATGGTTTCTACTGAATGCATATTGCTTTCACACCATCTTAAAGTAGAAAAATCATACATCAAATCATCATAAGTCAGGGACTATCTGGTATATTCCTTTTAAAATCAGGTATCATACAAAGATGTCAGGGTTAAGATAAGGACCAATAATAATATGTACTATTCCGGAACTTTTAGCCATTGAAATAAGACAAGACTAAAGAAACAAGAATTATAAGTATTAGATGACAGTGATGTTTTCATTATTTACAGATGATAACTTACACTTAGGAGAATCAACTGAAAAAAAAATAGAGCAATAATAATTTAGCAGTATGGCTGGATATAAAGTAAGTATACCCAAACTAGTAGCATTCTTATTAGGGAACCAAATTAACCAATTAGAAAATGTATTTGAAAAATGATACCTTTACAGTGATAACAAAAAATATAAAATGTCTAGGAATAAATTTAACAAGATCTCTGTAGGACTTATTTGAAGAAAAACTTAAATCTTAACAAAGGATATACTGAAGACTTGAGTTAAATGCAAAGGTATCTCGTGTTCCTAGAAAGGAGAACTTAGTAATGTAAAGGTGTCTATTCTTCATACGTTAACATGGGATTCCAATACAAATTTCAAGCAAGAATTTGTTTTAGGATTTTACAAAATGATTGTAAATTTCATCTGGGAAAGAATGATCAGACAAAAGTAGCTTCCCGGTCTCCTGGTATGGTTTGCGTTTCTGTCATTCATATGTGTTATATATGTCTTACTGTATTATTCGTTATATGAAAGTTTTAAGGGTTACAACTTCATAGTAGATTATAATTTTTATGAATACAAAAACACTCTGTCCCAGGTAATAGCTTTTCTTAGAAATTGTTATTATCATTTTTTAATTACATTTTTTTATTTGAATTCTGGTGTAGTTAACGTGTTTCAGTTGTCCAAATAGTGATTCAGCAATTCTATACATTACTCAGTGCTTATCATGAAAAATTATTTTTGTTTTTTTAAGAATGTTTCTTTCTGCTTGCTTGATATTTTTGATTTTCTTTTAATTTCTAGGCTTTGTCTAGATTTATTTTTGCTGTAAGAAAGCATATACATGATATGATTTTGTTTTTTGTCTTTTAATGAGATATAATTGACAGTGTATTAGTTTTAGGTTTTAGGATTTGATTAGTTTTAGGATTTGATGAAAGTATATATTGTGAATAAGATTTTATTTTTGGATCTAATCTGAGGGTTTTCATTTCTTTCAGAGAGAGAGTTTAAATCGTGTGGTTTTATTGATTACTTATGATATGTGTGATTGTCTCTCTTTTTAAAGTCCCATCTTCTGTAGTATTTTTTTTGTTTTCCTATATAGAATTTTTTCAAAAATGCAATTGAAATATGTACTTAAGCCTGTAGTTCTCAAATTATGCAAATTCATAGTAAAATGGGAGTCTTTAATGTCCCTGTTGCATAACAAAGAGTGAAACCTTATTTCCCTACCCTGATCCCATGTTGCTTCTGCTCTTTCCAGTGTTTAATTCAATCTGACATTATAGATTGGATATATATGTTATGTTATCTGATTTCAACTTAATATTATATACTTATTTTATAAAAGATTAAATGTTAAATTAATATTAGAAGGTACTAAAAACAATACATTGTTTTTCAAGGATACTTTTTGTGTTTAGCCTTAAATTGGTTCCACTAAATTGGTTGTTTTTTGCTCTTATTATAATTTTGAGTTCTCTATTTTTGATTTATCTTTCAGTTAGCTGAAATGTATACTTTACTTTTTTATGAATATTATGTACTTGTCCTATTTTATGAGTTCTTGCCTAGCTTCAAATTTTTCTTTTGCCTTTTTTCGTGAACAATAATTGGGGAATACAGTTACTTTATCACCATCCTTTCCTCACCAAATTTTGTGGATAATTCATTGGCTTGTGGTGTTTAATATTGTGAAAGAGAGGTTTGGGCCTAGTTTGATATTACTTTGTAGTTAACCTGATTTCCTGCCTGGTTAGTTATATGAATTTTGAAAAAAATTAGAAATTACTTTTTTGGGCACAGGTGGGATCTGTTTTCAGTTGTTTTGCTTAGAACTCTGTGTACTTTTGCTCCTGGGAACTGGTTTTGGTCCACATATTTTTTTTACCCTTACTATTTTTATTAATTGTATTCCTTCCGGTTGAATTTCATCTTGTGAAATATCTATGTGCTTGATTTGGATCTCTATCTCCTATGGTCCTTATATGTCACCTTTCCTGTCTTTATTTTTATATCTGTCTTTGAAATTGCTGCTGGTAGAGTGTTTCCTGTTTGTCTTTCACAGTGTGGATATTATTTTCCACAGTATCAGTTCTGTTCTTTACTGCCTGTGTTTTTGCAGTGGGTTTTTAGGCTCTGTGTGTGTGTGTTTTCTCATTTTTGTCCTCCTCTCAGTGTTTTCTTCCCTTTTTGCTGTTTGTTTCAGTCTCAAGCAGCCCATTCCCTCTTGCAATTCCCCCGTCTGAGGACACCATGAAGGGGCATTCTCAAATTTTTATGTGTTATGTTTTGTATGTTTCCTTTTGAGTCATCAGGACATTGTGCCGAAGAAGAGAAATGAGATAATGACCCAATGTTACAGGTCTGTTGTTTTTGCTGTTCTGTTTCTGTCTGCATTCTCAAAAGGAAGTAATTAACCAGTCTTCGGAGTTGCCAGAAGGCAAGGTGTAAGTTTCAGCCTGGATGGCAACCTTAATGATGGGTGACTTTAGTGCACTTTAATGTCATTCTGCACATGTTTGAGTCCTATGTATAATATATTTAATTTCTCTGTGACTCAGTTTTCCTATCTGCAAAATGTGAATAATGATTTTACCTTATAGAGTTATTGTGAGTGTTAAACGAGATGTGAAAAATACACACACACACACACACACACACACACACACACACTCTCCTAAATGAAGAAATGAACTATTATACTATTTCTTACATAAAACAAAAATATGTCCTTAAAACTTTTTTCCTCCAGATTTTGAAAGTTAATATATGCTCATTGAAAAAAAAATTGGTTATTACAAAACAAGAAGTAAAAAAATTATGTGGTACTAGAGATAACTCTTCTTATTATTTTGGCATAGTCTTTTCCAGTCTTTCTGCTTTAAAAAATAATCATATTAAAAAAATATACTGGTTTGGAACCCTGGACATTTTGGCAATAAAACTTCAAAGAGGCTAAGTATACAAAAATAGGCTAAGACCTAACGTAGCTACCACTGTGTCCTCCTCACAGTAGACATGAAGAAATCTCATCAGTATAGGGAATAAAGAGAACATATTATACTATCCCAAGGCATTTTTAGTGTTAATAACTATTTCCTTTTTATCCAGGACACAAGATTTTTTAATTTGGGGCTTTTAATTAATTCTTTCTCAAATGTGGTTGTCTGAAGATTAGAAACAAGTAGGCTGGACTGAAGTGTGACTCATTATTACTGAATTTCCTGAAAGCAGAATATTAAACATGAATGTTCAACTTGACTTGGTTTGACTTTTCATCTTCTGTAATATACAAATTGTTTAAAATTAAGGTCTAGTCTTGTCGCAGGGATTTTTATTTAGGTACCGTCTCCTGTATTCATGATTAAGATATGACCTCAGAACTTCAGAACTGTTTTTCCAAAGCTGAAATATAAAGGAAATAGAAAAGACGATTCTGTTTGTTTACTTAATATTAACTTATTTAGTATTAGATAAAAGCATTTAATTTTGTGTTATCTAATACTAAAAAGCTTAAACTTTTGATTAAAATAATATTAATTTATTTTCTTGGTTCATATTAAAAATTAGAGTACTTTTATTGTTTCTTGTCATTTTTTCCCTCAAAATTAGAGGTTTGGGGGCGCCTGGGTGGCACAGCGGTTAAGCATCTGCCTTCGGCTCAGGGCGTGATCCCGGAGATCTGGGATCGAGCCCCACATCAGGCTCTTCTGCTATGAGCCTGCTTCTTCCTCTCCCACTCCCCCTGCTTGTGTTCCCTCTCTCGCTGGCTGTCTCTATCCTGTTGAATAAATAAATAAAATCTTAAAAAAAAAAATTAGAGGTTTGGGGCAAAATTGCCTTGATATTTAATGCGATGCCATTACTGAAAATAGTGTCGCAAACTCAAGTTTCTAGAGGGACAGCTATACATTAGATAGTGCTCTTGGCATTTTGCATATTGTTTGGTTGGCAAGATAAAACATTGTAAGGCAGTGTTTTATTATAAGTCAGTGGTTCTCAGACTTCAACGTGCATTAGCCTTTCCTGGAGATTTTGTTAAATCACAGATTGCTGGACTCTGTCTTTAGAGATTCCATTCAGTAGGGCTGGCGCAGGGCGGGGCGGGGGCGACGGGGAGGAGTGGCACACGTAAGCATTTACATTTTAACAAAGTGCTACTGATGCTGCAGATCCCAGGGCCACAGGCTGAGAACCGGTGTTATCAGTGCCACAGGAGTGGCGGGTACAGTAAATTCTAGAGCAGGAATGCTGCAAACCACTCTTGGCTGGGAAGTGTGCACACAGCTTCTGGGGCAGCATAGGATTTGAGGGGGACGTTGACGAACTCGTAGTGCAGGGTCCAAAGAGAAGCTGGAGGAGAAAACAACCAGGCAGGGAACTGTGAGAGCAGTGGTGTGTAAGGCTTGTTAGAGGGGTGGAGATACCATCTGAAGGGAGAAAATGGGTTTTTGGCGGACATTTGTAGGGAGTAAGATTGGACAGGTTGATACAGACTAGACTTTTAAAAGACTCTAATATATAGCGAAAGGCTTGTGCTACACTTTGGCTAGTCAAGGGGCCAGATGGAGTATGTTAGAATTTAGGAGGAGAAAAGTGTATCTAAAAAGTAGCCCTGAGGAACAGCTTGTAATACAACTGGTGTGCAAAGTAGGGCAAAAAAAGGAGAAAGTTTATTTAAAAGAAAAGAAAAAAATAACCAAAGTCAAGCCTAGCTAATATTCTCTTGCTCTCTCTCCTTCCTTCCTCTTTTTCTTTCCTTCTCTCTCTCTGTCTCTCTTTGTCTCCCTCTGTCTCTCAACTTCTGAAGGCAATGTGGAGCCAATAAATATTCTTGATTAGAAGAATGGCACGATCAAACTGGTGCTTTAGAAAGTTAAGCTGGGGGGCGCCTGGGTGGCACAGCGGTTGGGCATCTGCCTTCGGCTCAGGGCGTGATCCCGGTGTTATGGGATCGAGCCCCACATCAGGCTCCTCTGCTATGAGCCTGCTTCTTCCTCTCCCATTCCCCCTGCTTGTGTTCCCTCTCTCGCTGGCTGTCTCTATCTCTGTCAAATAAATAAATAAAATCTTAAAAAAAAAAAAAAGAAAGAAAGAAAGTTAAGCTGGTAGCATTGTAAAAAGAACTGAAGAGGGCAGAAGGGAGGTTCTTGCAGAAATGTTAGTCTTGAGGAAATAAAAGTTTTTATGTAGGGATCGTTACATCCTTAAAATAAATATGGTAGTCAGAGTGAAGCAGCTTGCTCTGTGGAGGGATAGTTAAGAGGGAGTGTTTCATTTAGACTCAGGGAACTTAATGGGAATGTGCAGCTCATGGTTGTAATAACAGAACAGGAGCTTGGGAGACAGGTGAAAGCTAAATAGAGACGTGACGATTGATGGACGGATTGATTCATTCATTTGTGCAATCAGCGATGTTGCAGACGCTGAACTGGCTGCTTGGGATCCCGTGTAGGGAACAGTCAGAATGGCTATGAGTGGAAGGTCCTGGTAGTGCACAGAGGGACAGAGAGGAAGTTAGAGGACGTGACACTTGAGAGCAGAAATGAAGGAGAGAATAAAGGAGAAAGGAGAATGTGGAAGGAATGATCCCAGCCATCACAGGAAGTCAGGATACCGGATCTTCCCCCAAAGGCCAGAATTTGAGGAAGGAGGTATTTAGGCCATGCCGGATGCTACAGTGTAGCAAGAAGGGTACACTATAGTAGAGAATTCCAGAAGCTGGGCTGGATGATTGGAATGTCCTCATGGCCTGCGGGGAGCGTTCTTTGGAAGGGAAGGGGAGGTGTCTGTTGTAGAGGCCGGGAGAGGTGAAGGCAGTGGTTACAGAGCAATTTTGCAAGGAAATTTAGTGTCAAGCATTAGGAGAGATTAGGACAGCAGAAAGCTGGCATGCTTTCTTTTCTATTCTTAAAGCAAGGAAGACCTTCGGGCTGTTAGTTGGCAGGAAGCAATGGTCCAGGAGAGATAAAGGCATTGTCCACTAAAGGACCACTTGGTTCTTCCAGCTGCTGGGGACAAAATCCTTGGGAGTCATCATTGGCCCCTCCCCTTTTCTGCGCTGCACATTGGATCCATCAGAAAATCCTTTGGGTATTACATGCCCTTCACAAATAGCTCCAGGATCCAACGACTTCTTACCTTTATTGACATCAGCCAGCCACTGTCGTCTTTGTCCTGAATTATGGAAATAGTCTCCTAACTGGTCTTCCTCTTCCTTCCTTGACCTTGAGCTTGTCCTCAACAGTGTTCAGAGGGATCCTAACAAAGGTTAAGTTGGATCATGCCACCGTACAGATTTCATCAGGGGCTCCTGCTCTTCTACTCACTCAAAGTAAATGCTGAATTCCTTACAATGGCCTTCAAGGCTCTGTAAGACCGGATTTGTACCCTTCTTGGTCCCTTCCCCTCATTGTTCTGCCTTCATCCACTGTTCTTCAGTGAACATGGGGGTGCAAGATCTTTTTAAGTCAGTGTTTTCTTTCATTCTTTTTGGATAAATACCCAGAAGTAGAATTGTTGGATCATGTGATAGTTCTATTTTTAATTTTTTTGAGGAACCTCCATACTGTTTTCCATAGTGGCTGCACCTGCCTTAATTATTTGCCCAGGTAGCTGGCCATTCAACACCTGGCTCTTGCTGTTCGCTGCCCACCCCAAATTCACTGACCTTAACCTCTGCCCCTTCGCAGTCCCTGGAACCTGTGGCTGGAGTTAAGGAATCCGTGGCCTTATAAGGAAAGCAGGGAAGGGTTAACAGTAGCAGGGTGTGCTGAGAGGGCTAATGGACAGATATTAAGAAGGGTAGGAAGATTTGAAGGGTCTATAGAGAATGGAGCTCCAGTCACAATGGGCAGAGATTTGAAGCAAGGTAGACTGGAATAAAACTTGTTCCTGTTTACAATAGTTTTGTATGTATTCCAAGATGATGGTGATGTTGAAAAAAATGTGCATTTTTACATTCATGTTGCTGTTATTTCTTCCTTTTTTTTTTTTTGGTTAAGTAGAACCCATATTGTTCACATTAAACCTTTGTTTTCAAATATGGAAAAAATTACCAATGGGTTGTCTTCTGCACAGCATTTAAGATAAATACTATGTAGGTATGGATTATAAATATAGCATGAATGATAAATATAATTTCTTAAAATTAGAATTTGTCGTCAAATTATGCATACTTCTCTATTTAGCCAAAGAGGTGCTGAAAAGTTGGCATTTATATTAGTGTGAATTAATGTTACTATTTATAACCTTACCAACAGATATCTGAGAAGAATTATTAGCTTGCATACCCATGTTTTAATATTTGGTAGGTTGCTTAAATTGTAGTTTTTGAAATTAGTGTATGCATATTAAAAACAGGTATTGATTTCATTGCTTTTTTCTGAAGCACACAAATTAATCATGTGTAAATTGAATGGGAGCACATACAAATACAATATACCGATATATATGAATTCAGATTATTTTTTAATATAAAGAATTTGTTTTTAAATGGTCTGGGTGGTCGTAGTCATTTCCTCTATTTAATAACTTGTGTACAAGTTTATATAGCAATGTGATATGTAACTATTCACATATTGACACAGTGCTACACATTGACTGATTTGCACATTGGCTGAAATATCTTCAGCTTCAGCCGTGGAACCTTATGAAAACTGAAGGAAAGTTCAACCTGGCTTAAAATAGCAATCAGAAGCACGTATTTTCATTAAAGAAGGAGTGTGATAGACTTCTTGATCTGCCTTCTCATGTGTGCGGAGGAAGATTCTAAACTTCCAAAGATTTCAGCTGCTCAAAGCCAACCCATCTAGGAGGTATTAGAACACTAACGAGAACTCACTTTTTTTATATCAATGAAGAGACTTAATTTGGTTGAGTAAAAAAAGTTTTTTCAGGGGCCAAGGCTGGGGGAAATGAGCTGTTGGTCAAAGGCTATAGACTTCCAGTTAGAAAATGAGTAAGTTCATCATGTGCGTATAGTTAGCAAGAATGTTATTATATTCGTGAAAATGGTTAAGAGAGGAGATCTGGAATGTTCTCACCTCAAAAAAGAACACGGTAATTATGTGACTAGGTGGTGTTCGCTAATGCTACAGTGGTAATCACTCGCTTTGTATAAATGCATCAAATCAACGTGTCGTACACCTTAAACTTACACGATGTTGTATGTCAACTATGTTTCAATAAAGCTGAACAAATTGTTAACAATTTTAAAAAATTTACTGAAGTTTCACTGGACGCTGAGCTCTTTAAGAGTGGGGCTAACTGAGGTCCCGTATTACTTCTTCACCTTTGTGAGTGGATAGCACAAGGTCTGGTACATGTTAAGTCTTTTAAAAAAATTTTATTTGAGGGTAGTTGACACACGATGATACATTAGTTTCAGGTGTACGACATAATGACTCCACAAGTGTATACCTGATGCTCTTCTCACCATCTGTCACTATACAATCCTATTACAATGTCATTGACTATTTTCCCTATGCTGTGCCTTTTATTCCCATGATTTACTCATTCCACAATGGGAAGCCTGCACCTCCCACTCCCCTTCCTCCATTTTGCCCAACCCCATGTTAGATGTTTGATGACTGTATAATTGCCAAGAGTAAGTTCATTTTCCCATTTTCTGATAGTAGTTCTTAAAAAGTAGTAAAACAAAAGAAGGTATTTTGAGAAAGTAGAGAGTTTAGAAAAACAATAAATTATTGAGTTAAAGCAGACACCATTTAGCTAGTTTTTAAATACCATATGAATATTATATTCGTCTTTACAGTCTGATTTACTAATTCACAGAAGTAAATGGCCCAATTAGAAACAGTGTGTGAATTTGAATGCATACGTATGAATGTGTGTGTGTATTTGTGGCATACAATCATGGATGCCCTAAAGGCTGATAATAATAGGACCTCAGAGGAAGAATATGCATCAAAGTTGAACTATAGCATTACTTGACGTGCAGTAGCATACAAGGGCCGTGGAAAGAAATGTGTGTTTTCTAGAGGGTAGGTTGGTAGGCTGTCTCCCTAGAGGACACCTCTCACACGGTGAATTTACCATAATGGGTCATTCCTGCCATGCAGGTTCAGGGACCTCACTTTATGTTTTCTGGGTTGTGTGTGTGTGTGTGTGTGTGCACATGCAAGTGGGTGGGTGGGAGGGGAGTGTTCTGCATCTTGTATGGAATGTTGTACCAATTTTTAATTTATAATGAGAACTGTCACTGTCATTGACACTCTACCTGCAACTAGAGATGGATACGTTCCCTTACTGTCATCATTTCTCAATTTTACATATATCAAATCGTCATGTTGTACACCTTAAACTTACACAATGTCCTTTGTCAGTTATATCAGTAAAGCTGGGGAAAATTTATGTGCAACTAGTGTAAGCATTTTTTGGTCCTAAGTGATGGAGAAGTTTAATTAAATATCTAGGCTCAGCCCTGCCTATTTCAGTGATGGAACCAGAGGCACAGAGGGGTGAAGTGGTTTAGACTCACGGCTGCCCAGTGATGGAGTTAGGAACAGAAAGAACTCTGATCTCTCAGCCTGGGGTGCAGAGTTCTATCCTCCGGGCTCTGAGGGGAACTGAGCCTCAGAAATGCCCAGAGACGTGAGCACCACCTTGAGTGTTGCTACTCCTTTTGACTACCTGCCTCCATGTACTGAGCAGATTTATTCTTTTTCATATGGAGAGCTGGCATTGTGGCAAAATTAAGGTGAAAGTAAAATTTTTTTTTTTCCACATCTCCACAACTTTATTTGACTTTGCTTCTTTTGTCCCTGGATTGGGGACACTTGCTGAATTGATATGGGGAGGTGGGGTTTCTTTTTTTTTTTTTTTTTTTGCTTTTTAATGATTTTTTATTATATTATGTTAGTCACCATACAGTACATCCCCGGTTTCCAGTGTAAGGCTCGGTGATTCATTAGTTGCACATAACACCCAGTGCACCATGCAATACGTGCCCCCCTTACTACCCATCACCGGTCTATCCCATTCCCCCACCCTCCTCCCGTCTGAGGCCCTCAGTTTGTTTCTCATAGTCCACAGTCTCTCATGTTTCATTCCCCCTTCTGATTACCCCCCCTTTCTTTATCCCTTTCTTCCCCTACTGATCATCCTAGTTCTTATGTTCCATAGATGAGAGAAATCATATGATAGTTGTCTTTCTCTGCTTGACTTATTTCACTTAGCATTATCTCCTCCAGTGCCGTCCATGTTGCAGCAAATGTTGAGAACTCGTTCTTTCTGATAGCTGAGTAATATTCCATTGTATATATGGACCACAACTTCTTAATCCAGTCATCTGTTGAAGGGCATCTCGGCTCCTTCCACGATTTAGCTATTGTGGACATTGCTGCCATGAACATTCCGGTGCATATGGCCCTTCTCTTTACTGCGTCTGTATCTTTGGGGTAAACACCCAGTAGTGCAATGGCTGGATCATAGGGTAGCTCAATTTTTAACTTTTTAAGGGACCTCCACACTGTTTTCCAGAGTGGCTGTACCAGCTTGCATTCCCACCAACAATGTAGGAGGGATCCCCTTTCTCCACATCCTCTCCAACAATTGTTGTTTCTTGCCTTGTCTATTTTTGCCATTCTAACTGGCGTAAGGTGGTATCTCAGTGTGGTTTTGATTTGAATTTCCTTGATGGCTAATGATTTTGAACATTTTTTCATGTGTCTGTTAGCCATTTGTATGTCTTCATTGGAAAAGTGTCTGTTCATATCTTCTGCCCATTTTTTGATTTGTTTATTTGTTTCTCGTGTATTGAGTTTGAGAAGTTCTTTGTAGATCTTGGATACCAGTCCTTTATCTGTAGTGTCATTTGCAAATATATTCTCCCATTCCGTGGGCTGCCTCTTAGTTTTTCTGATTGTTTCCTTGGCTGTGCAGAAACTTTTAATCTTGATGAAGTCCCATAAATTCATTTTATCTTTTGTTTCTCTTGCCTTTGGGGATGTATCATGAAAAAGGTTGCTTTGGCCGATGTCGTAGAGGTTGCTGCCTGTGTTCTCCTCTAGAATTTTGATGGATTCCTGTCTCACATCGAGGTCTTTCATCCATTTGGAGTTTATTTTTGTGTATGGTGTGAGAGAGTGGTCAAGTTTCATTCTTTTGCCTGTAGCTGTCCAATTTTCCCAGCACCATTTATTGAAGAGACTGTCTTTTAAGGTGAAAGTAAATTTTAACATGAGTTTAGGACTGAATGCTAGAACACAAATGCCCCAAAGGCAGGGGCCAGGTCCGTTCCTTCTGGGCACCCCCAAAGACCAACACCAGACCGATCTCACCAACACTTACTACGTCATGGTTGAAATAGAACTCTTCCCAAGTCAGGCATGAATAAGGTAATCATTGAGGACCTGTTCTGGGCATAAGTCATTGAAGTATTTTGACTACCTGGAAATTTGGTGCCATTCTTCTTTGGAACTACCTAAAAGCCATTTTGATTTTACTGACCTGCCTCTTCTTGAGTCAAAACACACTGATAGGGGACGCCTGGGTGGCTCAGTCAGTTAAACGTCTGCCTTTGGCTCAGGTCATGATCCCAGGGTCCTGGGATCAAGCCCCGCATTGGGCTCCCTGCTCAGCGGGAAGCCTGCTTCTCCCTCTCCCTCTGCTTGCCGCTCCCTCTGCTTGTGCTCTCTCCCTAATAAATAAATAAAATCTTTAAAAAAATAACCGCACTGATAGGATAGCCAGAAAATGAAAAAAAATGAGTGTTTCCACTTATGCAGTACCTGCTATAAACTTGCAGTTAAATTCAGGGCCTGAGCTTTGATATCAGTTCATTTCACAAAATAGGTAGCCAGTTTTTCCATTGGTGAGATCATAACGACAGCCACCGTTTATTAAATGCTTAGTATATATTGGACATCGTATATTACCTCACTTAATCCTCACCAGCGAGGGGAGGGGGGATTGCAGTGCTCTCCTCACTTCACAGGTTAGGAAACGGGGTTAAGAGACTAGCTCAGGATCACGCAGCTGTTGAGTGGGAGCACTAGGATTCGAACCCAGGGCTTCCTTCAAAAGCCTTTTTTATTCTTTTGTCCTTTTTTTTTTTTTTAAGATTTTATTTATTTATTTGACAGAGAGAGAGACAGCCAGCGGGAGAGGGAACACAAGCAGGGGGAGTGGGAGAGGAAGAACCAGGCTCCCAGTGGAGGAGTCTGATGCGGGGCTCGATCCCAGAACGCTGGGATCACGCCCTGAGCCGAAGGCAGACGCTTAACGACTGAGCCACCCAGGCGCCCCTATTCTTTTATCCTTAGGCAGAAATCTGGGGTGTTAATTTTTTAAAAAATATTTTATTTATTTATTTGAGAGTGCGAGAGAGCATGCACGGTGGGGAGAGGCAGAGGAAGAGGGAGAAGCAGACTCCCTGTTGAGCGGGGAACCAGATACAGGGCTCAATCCCAGGACCCTGGGATTATGACCTGAGCCAAAGGCAGACTCTTAACCAACTAAGCCACCCAAGCGCCCGTGGGGCATTCATTTTTTAAAAACAGTTTTGTCAAGATGTAATTCACATACCATACAGTTCATCCATTTGACGTGTGTAATTCAGTGAATTTTAGTGTACTCACAGCGTCGTGCAGCCATCATCAAGTTTAGAACACTTTCATCACTCCAAAAAGAACCCTTTCACTTATTAGCAGTTATTGCCCATTTCCCTCCAACTCTCTCCCCACTCCAGCCTTAGGCAACTGTCAATTCACTTTCTGTTTTTATAGATTTGCCTATGATGGACGTTTCATAGAAATAGGTTTACATAACATGTGTGACTGGCTTTGTGACTGGCTTCTCTCACTTAGCGTAATAGTTGCAAGAGTCATCTGTGTTGTGGCAGGTAGAAGTATTTCAGTCCTTTTTGAATAATACACCATTGTATGGATGTACCATGTTTTTTTAATCCATTCATTAGTTGATGGACATTGTCGTTATTTTTGTTTTTTTGGTCTAGTGTGAATAATGCTGCTGTGAACATTTGTGTGCAGGTATTGTATGGACACATGTTTTTATTTCTCTTGGGTATAGACCTAAGAGTGCAACTGCTGTGGCATTGGATTGGGCCGTGTTTTAATCTCTAAGGTTTTATAGATCCTTGTGGAAGTTGCCAGAGTACCCACAATACTTTGAGGTAGCGAAATACAGAAGAGCTACCCAAAGGTTTATGCTTAAAAAAAAATTTTTTTTTTGATTATCATGTTTGTCCTCTGTCCCACATAGGAACACTCCATGGAATTACAGAATCTTAGAAGTGGAAGGCAAGTGAGAGGTGACCTAATAATAGTGCTTTATTTTAAAGACGGGGAAACTAAAGTTCAGAGACACACGTCTCTAATTGTGTGTCCGGGTAGTGGCTGGACGGGGACCAAATACATCGTTTTTCTCTAAGGGGGTGACTTCCTCAGGTTACCCTCTCAAAGAAGGAGCGGTTCTTAGAAACGGGGCTCAGTTCCTGAAGTAAAGATGCTTCATATATTATTTGCCGCTGGCTGAAATCTATCTGGAGTGACATTCTAGTAATCTTCGGGATATGCTATGTGGCCTAGAGAAAGCTTGTCTTGCAAAGCATTTTGGTTATAGGAAAGGGGGTACCTGAGGCTCCTGTGGAGGTACTGGTCTTGGAGATCGTCATGAAAGA
>NW_024426552.1:90443868-90486524 GCF_017311325.1 Ursus maritimus
CAGCGAGTGTGAAAGAAACGTGATTGTTGAAGTGCAACGAGCAGTCTGATTTCAGTAAAGTAGAATGTGAATGTCTCAGAGCCTGATGATGCAGGACATTTACAAATGTCAAGATTCATAAATGGAAATGGAAGTTAAAAAAGCAAGGTGTGAGCTGAAAAGCAGAAAGTTAAATGGTTTTTAAATGTTATAATACCTTTCACATTACTGGCATCGATTCAATAAGAAAGAAATAAGCAAGTGTAAAATTTCTCATTGAAGAGAGTGAGTGGACATGTGGTGATGGGGAGGCAGAAAGGTGGGTAAATCATGATGCAAGGGTTATTTGGCGCAACAGGCCTTTTTCTAGCAGATAGAGATAAGTGTATTTAGAAGATCTTACTAAATGCTTCATGCCATCTAATTTTGAAATAAGGTGTAATACTGACTTATTGAATCACTTACTGAATTTTTTTTATACATGGAAAGGATGTTTTGATTTTACAATTTCTTCGAAAATATTTCTTGAGATGTGAAGAGTAGCTTTATTGTTAAACATTTCATGAGATGTTTAAGAGTCTTGACGATTGAATGAAAGTTGCAAAATATGAGAAATGTATTAGTTCCTTGGTACATTTTGTAGTACAGAGAGTCTGTACTCTCTTTACAGAGAGTCAGGGTCGTTGAAAAATTCAAGCCAATAAATAGTCATTACATGCTCTAAATTGAAGTATGGCGATTTTTAGAATTAAACAACCAATTATGAGCTATGTACTCTATGTGAGACATTGTATTTGCCACGAGGAATGCAAAGATTAACCAGGTATCACTTTCTACTCTCAAGGAATTTACAATTTAGCGGCTGAAGTAGTATTTTGTAAGAACTTTAATAAATGTTAACAGTCACCCTCCTCCTGCTGCAAAGAGAGAGAGAAGGCAGGTGGAGAAATACATGGAAAGAATAGTAGAAATGCAAAAGGCAGGCTTAGGAAATACAGTTTTCAGAATCATCTTGTATTAAGGATTTACAAACCCTGTCTCCTCCAGTTAGCATTTAAGACGCTCCGTGTATGCTAAGCCCTGTTGAACTCAGGATATAGATTTTACTGTGACCAGATGTATGCTACTGGACGACGTGATGTATGTGGAAAATGCAGAATGATTACTTGTAGGGGTGACTAATGATAAATTGGATCTTGGCTTTCAATAACACAGAATAAATGGGTATAGCCGATGGAGCTTGTGTGAGCTATGCTGCCCATATTCAGTTTTTCTGGCTTAATTTTATAGCTGTTCTGCCAACCGCAGGATCCAATCTATTTAATTATTTAATTAATTATTTATTTATTTAATCTACGAGCATCTTCCTGTCTTTTTTTTTTTTTTTTTTTCCCTTCCTGACATTAACTTTTTCGGAGTCCTGGCCAGTTGCCCTGTATAATATCCAACACTCTGGACATGTGATGATTTTCTCATTATTACATTCAGGTTAAATATTTTTAACAAGAATACTTCATGACCGATGTTGAGTCGTTGTTATCACATCAGACTGAAGGGTGTAATGTCATGTTGGGCTACTCCCACGTGATGAATGCCAGGTTGCTGCCATACGTGGAAAATCCAGGAAATAACTTGGGCCACTTTCCAAAAGGAATAGCCTGAGGCATTTGATGGAGTTACCTTAGGCCATGAGACACCAATGGGTGGGATGGGAGAGGAGCGTTGGTCCTTAATGGGTTCTTATCCATTGAATGGCATCAGCTCTAGTGATGTCACCTAGTTGCCATCGTGGTTGTTCGGGTCCCAGGGTTTCTACCCACATGTTCCGAGGCCCTTCCATGGCACTCATTTTCTTCGCATTTGTCCTGGTTGTGAGATTCGTTTTTGTTCTTTTAGTTTCATATGTAAGAATCTTTTCACATTGGAAGAAGTAGAGATTCTAAACAGGGAAATTTGTAGGCTGTATTCCCTTGTTCAACAAGTATTTATTGGGAGCTTCCTATGGTCAGGCACTCTTCTAAGTCCTGGTGGAATAGTCATGAACTATTCAAAGCCCTGCCCTCACGGGGCTTACATTCTAGTGGGGAGACCAGTCATAAACAGTGAGATAAAAATTTTGTAAAATGTCAAGCAGGGATACGTACCATGATGGAACAGTAGGAAAGTGGTTACTGGGTATGGTGGGGGGAGGTAATTGTGCAAAGCAGTGAATGAGATAAGGAGCAGGCTGCAGATGGGAATGGCCCCTGAATGGCCCAGGTGTTCATATCGAACACACTGTATGTCTGAGGGGAGCCCAGTAGCTGGTTGGGCAGCTGGAGGGCAGTGAGTGGGGGAGGGGGGTCTGGTAGAACACTAGACCTAGGAAGAGTATTCAGTTGTGGTCCACCCTGAGTATCGTAGCAGGAAATCTCTGGAGACTGGAGCTGTACACGCCTGTGTTACTGACAGGAAAACAAGTACGAAAGACCCTGAAATGGCTAGCATTAAAATAGACTTTTCAGCTGAGGTCTCCCACTTGGTCTCGTGTTGTATAGAACTGCATTCAATACTGTTTGACATTTTTGCTTTGCGTTCATAATCTCCAAGGTGATGACACAAGTACTTTCACCAAAATACAAATGAGCAGTGGGTTCCATTCTTTTCAGCTGGGTATCTCTTTGTAAAGATGTGCAAATAGTTTTAAATTCTGTAGTGCTGTAAAAGGTGCCCTGAATTAGGAGTTGGAAGATTTGAACCAACAAGCTGGCATGTGGGAAAGCTCTTAAACATTCCTGAGCATTCCCATTTATCACAGTGAGAAGCCCTCTGGTTGTCTGATGGGGCTGCTGGAAGGATGCAATGGGATGATAGATCTGAGTGTGCTCTATCGACTGTGATGCACTTTGCAAGTCTAAGCGATTATTATCATTTAGACCTTTATTATAGTTTCGTTAAACACAGGCAGTCTGTTATCTACCTCTCATTGGAAAGGAGAATGAAAAATAGTTTACTTCAAGGTAAAATGTTTCTCAAAGAGTCAGATCTGATCAATGCACTTTAAAGGACCTAATGAATTATTCAGCTGTTCTTCGAAACAGCGTATCTGAACTAAGGAAATGATCACTTTTCACTCCCATTTCAGTCTCCTGGAAATCATGCTCTGTGTGAGATCCTATCTGGAGAATCTTCTTGAGTTTCAATGCCAGATTAATAAGTTAGAAACAGCTTTGTGCTTCTTGGAGAAATGGAAATGTGAGAAGGATTGGTGCATCTAAATTAGGCAATAGGCAAAGATTCATTGAGTGTCTTACACAGATAAATGGGAAGATAAGAGGATGGATAGGTAGGTAGATAAATAGATTAGCTAGTTGGTGCTGTGGAGGGTAGAAAAGTGTATGAAAAATGGGTATTAGTAATAATTATAACTGACATTATTAAGCACTTACATGTGCCTGGCATGACCCCTCCCTCAAATCAGAGGTGGTAACTAATATTATTAGTCTATTTTACAAGAGAGGAAAATACTATTTAGAGAGGTTCAGTAGCTTGCTCAAGGTCATATAGCTAGAAAATTGCAGAGCTGGGGTTTGACTTTAGATTTGCCTGCCTACAATCCTAGACCTTAAATCATATATGTTCTCTCAAGTTGCATGTGGTATCACTGGAGAGATAATTGTCTCTGAGGGAAGTTATGTAGCAATACTGAACCATGCATACATGCAATGGAGAGAAGAAAGGCTAATGCGTGGTAGGAATTTAGAGGGAGAAGAGGATGATTTACTGGGGGCTGAACTGCTTATGGGATGAGTGTCTTAGTCTGTCTGGGCTGCTATAACAAAGTCTTACAGGCTGGGCAGCTTATAAACAACAGAAATTTATTACTCTGCGGTCAGGATGCCACCATGGTTGGGTAAGGGCCCTTTTCTGGGTCACAGACTTATAGCATCTTCACACGGTGAAAGGGACAAGGAAGCTCTCTGGGCTTTTTTTAAAAACTAAGGGCACTAACCCCATTAATGAGCCTCACTCCCATGACCTAATCACTTCCCAAAGGCCCACTTCCGGGGACTGTCACCTTGGGGGTTAGAATGTCAACATACGGGTTTTAGGGGAGGCTCAAACATTCAGACCATATCAGGAGTTTTGTTGGAAGAGGAGGCCCTTTTGTGGGGCGTTAAAAGGTTGAAGACATTTGACCAGGAGAAGGTGAGCAGGAGCTGGTGCTCAGGGGAACTGGCCAGCGCAGAGATACAGAGGGGAATGAGCCAAGGTCTGTGTCCAGGGACAAGTGGGCTGAGGGGCCTTGTCCTTCCTTGAAGGGGAGTTCCAGATGAGGCATGAGGGGAGACAGGATGAGAATGGAAGCCGGAATCTCTGCCGTGAGGCAGAGGAGGCCAGACGGCAGGGGCTGGATTTTATTCTGTTAGCATTAAAGATCCTTCCCTGGCTTGGAAGCCCGTGAGATTTAATCAGAGCTGTGTCTGAAGAGGACTTAATTTAGAATCAGATGTAAGGACCTGTTGGAGTTAGAAGAGATTGGATAGGAATAAAAACATGATTTTGTATGTTATATATTAATATGTATCTCTAGGTAAAAGGAAAAGGAAAGTGTGTATTAATTCCTTGAGTTGTGAATACAGACTATACAAACTCTCTCAAGATTGTGTACAGTCCGCGTGTGAGGAGAGGGTCAAGGCTGTAGAGAGGGAGCCTTCTCCAAGGTATGGTTTTTCTCGGGAGCTCAGGATGCAGTGTTCATGTTCTTAATGCTTCCAGGTTTCCTTCTCGTTTTTGTGGTTTATTTTTGTTAACTGGTCCATTTTGCCTCTGGCCTGCGTAATAAAAATAGCTATCATTTATTGAAAACCAACTATGTTCTGGGAATTCACAGCAATTGGAAGAATTAAGTGGTATCTCTCTTTTGTTGGTGGGGAGACTGAGGCTCGGAGAGGTTAACAATTAAAGTCACATAACTAGCATAGTAATGGTGGAGTTGGGATTGGAAACTAGCCTTGTCTAGTCAGAAAACCCTCGATTCTTCTTCTATACTAGTGGTAGTATGAACTTAATTGCTGGCCAGCTCTGCCCCCTGGCCTGCTAAGTGCTCCTGGGCAGGTTATTAAATATGGTTCGTGCCCCATTTTCCTCATGTGTAAAATGGGATTGATTAGTCATGGTATCCACCTGGCATATTATAAGGGCTCAACGAATGGCTCTTTCGTGATTAATTTTCTTCTTATTTTCTATCACCAAATCTTTCTGTTGGCTGTAACTTTTCTGGTGCTCAGAAAAAGGCTTAAGTTCTCGCACACACGAAAAAAAGAAAGTCTTTGAAAATTCATTGCGGTATGTGTGTGTTGATTGGAAATCTCTAATTAGTTATCTTTTTCCCTGGGATTTTCTTAACCCAGTTTCCATGTTGATACTACGCACCCTCTTTTCTGTGCCGTCCCAGTCATCATATAGGCTGTTGTTCTCTGCTGTATTCTGGCCACCTGACGCTGGTGAAGCAAGAAGAACTTGATGTTGCCTCACCGTCCCCCTCGCCTTGTCCTCACCAGGGAAGAGCTGCCTTTCCCTTCGCTGAAGAGTTATTGGAGCTGCCCTACCTTATTTTGACCGTGTGGGGCAAGGATGAACTCAAGTAATTGATGGTTTGAGAGTTCTGAAGAAGTCACTCAGCAGATTTGAAATAGGTGGTTATGAAACCAGAGAAGCAGGGCAAAAAAGCCTTGGTTGCAGTTATCAGGAAGGGAGAAGACAAAGGATTCAAAGGGAACCAACTCCCACAGGGCTTAATAGTCATCGAAACCTGAAAACTCCTTGCCTTGTCCTTTGTGTGTTCTTCTAGGGCCTAGAATGCCAGAGATATTCATTAACGAGTCACTGGTGGGGATAAGCTTTGGTGTAATTGCTCAATTGGCCTTTCCAGGAGTTACTTCTTTTCTTGCCTGGCTTTAATGAGCAGTTTTATATACAGATACAGTCTTCAGTACTAGTAGGATCAATTTCTGGGTCTAATTTAAAATAACCTGAAGTTTGGCGGCTTTGCGAAATGAATATTCACCACAGGAATTCATGCACAGGTTTACATTGCTAATGTCCCGAAAATCTGTTTGTCCAGTAACTGACTAATTATCCATCCATTTGCACGTGGAGGACCAGTACAAGAAGATGAGCAGTGAACTCTTATAATGATCAAAATTTGAAGTTAAACCTCTTGCACCTCCATGAAATTACTAATGGTATTTGTTTTGTTTTTTAACCAGAAGACTTAAAACACATGCAGTAAATATGTAAATGTGATGATTGTTAGTGATCAAAGAAAACTCTTTTACTCTTTCTTTCTTTTTTTATTAATTTATTTTTTTAAATATTTATTTTGTTATATTAGTCACCATACAGTACATCCCCAGTTTTTGATGCAATGTTCCATGATTCATTACTTGCATATAACACCCAGTGCACCATGCAATATGTGCCCTCCTTACTACCCATCACCAGCCTACATCCCCAAACTTGTGACCCGCACTGAAACGAAAGCTCTGTAAATAGCCAGCTAGCACCGTTGACCAGTGCCTCTGTCTCCCAGCATTTAGATTATGATGTCCCGTGGGAGAGTGGGTATCTACATGTACTCAAATCTGAGCCACTGGGGCTCGGTCTGCCATCAGCCCGACGTTTGTGACGCTACCATGCAAGGGTATCTGAGCACAGTGTGTTAATACTGCCTTCAAACTCAGTTCTTCTCTTGAGAGGTGGGGTCTGTCCCTCCTTCTCTTTCAATCTGAATGGGTCTGATGACTGTGTTGTTGTATAAAGTATGGCAGCAGTGACTCTGGGCCAGTTTTCTGGGCCCAGGTTTCAAGAGCCTGCAGCCTTCACTCCCTGTGTATCAGAACACTTGCCCCGGGAGAAGCCAGCTGTGGTGTAAGAAGTCCGACTACGCTGAGACCACCATGCTGGCAGGAAGCTCAAGACACTTGGGTAGAGAGGTTGTGTGGAGAGAGGGATGCCAGCCAGTGATCTCAGCAAGGTGCCAGTCATGTGAGGAAAAGCCTTCAGGTGATTCCAGCTTCAGATGGGAAGCAAGCCCTTAGAACCATGAATGATAGTAAAAAGATGTTATTTTGAGCCAATGAGTTTTGGAGTGGTTGGCCATCCAGCATCAGATAACCAGAGTAAGGAGATGTTTTATTCTTCACTGTCAGAGTAGAGAAGATGCTTTGACAGTCCAGAATTTTTACAGCCAGATGCTGAAAACCTCTTTAGATTGATGTTATTGGGGTTCTTTTAAGATTCCTCATGGACCAAAGAACCCAGTTTAATTGCTGCTCTCAGCAGCCTTCTGATTTCTGTTTAACTTTGCCTTACTTGTTTGTTACAAATTTGTGAATATAAATTTCCATTCTTCTGGCATGAAATCCATGCAAAGCTAGTGTTGCATGGGCCAGAAGAAACACTGGGGCAGGTGGGAAGAACCTAGAAATTGGCAGAAAGGAGAGAGGAAAAATGATTAGCCGTTAGGGGAAATAGTGGTGCTTGTACTAAGAATGGAGAGAGAAAACTCCAGAATTTTTGGTCTTGATTATGATTATTTAACGTTTGTCATCCTGAATGAGAAGACAGTTCAAAGTGACTAGGTGCACTGGGGTTTCTCTGAAAGCCACGAGGCATGGGTGGTATGTAGGAGATGGTAGGATGAGATTAGATACCAGGCTTTGCCTGTCCATCAAGGTTATCTTCTCAGAGATACAGGTAATGGGGGTTAAGGTCTGTGTATTTTAAACAGCTCAGAGTTGAAGGCCATGTACATCCATAGGCTACAGGTGGCCCTCCTGTTTACTCGGTAGAAATACCTATCAGCAGAAGGATGTTAGTGCCTTTCAGATTGAGTTTTTAACTTTTTCTTTTCATTAATGGGTGATGGTAGGTTGAAGTTGCGTTGTTTCTCTAGGTGGAGAAAGTACTGGGCCCTTTGCTAGGCACTGAGGACTCTAAGGCACGTTTCATCCCAGAGAACTCACATTCCTCTTTCTCCCGATGTTTGTTTTTTTTGTTTTTGTTTTTTTAATCCTGTGTGTTTTCTAAATATCCCTTTTGGATTGTGGGTGCAAGGAGAAGTAAAAATCAAGTTGCTTACTGCTAATATTTGTCTTTAGCATTTCAAAATCTGGTTTTCTTGGGGCGCCTGGGTGGCTCAGTCGTTAAGCGTCTGCCTTCGGCTCAGGGCGTGATCCCGGCGTTCTGGGATCGAGCCCCACATCAGGCTCCTCTGCTAAGAGCCTGCTTCTTCCTCTCCCGCTCCCCTTGCTTGTGTTCCCTCTCTCGCTGGTGCTCTCTCTCTGTCAAATAAATAAATAAAATCTTTAAAAAAAAAATTCTGGTTTTCTTAAATTTTACCCCAGAGTATGAGCATGGAAATAAAAGCATTAATTAAATGAACAAAATGAAAATGAAAATAACTATAAAGCACAGTTTAATCCCCCTCGGGGGGTACTAATATAAAAGTATATCAACATTTAGTGGTAAGCAGGTGGGGGAGAAACTGCCTGAGAAATGCTTCTAACTCTTGTTCTGTGAAATACAGTTTTGAGGGAGGAGTGCTGGTTGCTACTACTACTATTTCTTCACATCGGTACGTCGATTTAATGCTTCCCCCTCTATTAGCCTTCAGCAGTTCGCAACTGAGGAAAGTGAAAGTTAGAGGTCTTTAGCATGCTGTCCTGCTGGCATGGGGTTTGGCCGGCAGGGAGGTAAGGGGAAGTGAAGAGGGCTGGTATGTGTTGTACGAGCCTAAACCATGAACATTTCACCTCACCACCACAACCCACTGAGGTAGGTACTGGTCTCCTTCTCATCTGACCATCAAAGGACCTGAGGCTCCGGGAGATTAAGCCACACCACCGAGGCAGCTCATGAGTGCCGGAGCCTGGGTTTGATTCCTATCTGCCTGCTTCCTGGTGTCTCCTGGCCCAAAGAGAAGAGAATGCCCATCTTCTGATGCCGAGTAAGGGTGCTTAGTGTCAGAATGAATCAGACGGCCGCTACCCAAGCGTCCTTGTTGTAGGGGCCTTCCTTGACAAGTCTTGGCCCCTGCCTTTGCCAAAGCTTCCCTTAGTGGCTAAATGAGCCACTGTGATCTTTGCCCTTCACCGAAGCTAAAAGTTTCCTCATTAAATAAGGTGAGAAAGTTAGGGCTTCCATAAATAAATGCTCCACTTTTGCAAAAACTTTCCAAATTGAATGGGGAGAAAACAATTCCTCATGTAGTATTTTAGTTCTCTGTGTAGACTTTTTCCTCCCTTCTCTTTAATGAAGAAATAGAATTTATACCAGGTACAGAACATAAACATAATGTGACGGATGTTACGTTTACTGTGCGCCTTTTTTTAGAAGAAGCTGCCACTGAGATGATTTTTATGGAAATTATATCTTGTTATGATTCCCATCATACTGTTATGATTTTTTCTTTTCTCTTTAGCCTTTTATGGGCTTTGTTATATCAGAAGTGTGCTCGAGTAGGTGTGTCACTCACTGCGGGTTATGAAGCTGACTCAGAACCGTAATTACTGAGGGGATTGGAGACAGGAAGCAGCCGTGAGGCACCTGGACTCCTGCCTTTCTGGACTGTTGATGATGCAGCTGATGTTTTGGATGAGCCTGACGCTAGATGGGCACAGCTCACAGCGCTTTGATTCTCGTATGTTCCATAGTGGGACCTCCCGGTATTTCCCTGTGCACACTTGGGTAAGCCTAGCCTGTAGTCAGAGCCTCGAAACGCTTGTTAGGTTCAAGTTAAAACCATTAAACTCTTGGATGTTTCTGTTCCTCTGGAAAGTGGAGGTATGAGTTCTCTTGTCCCTAAAGGGCAGGTACTGAGTGCTGATCTGCGGAGGGCAGGTGCTGCTTCCTTGCCTGCCTTGCCCTCCCCGCCAGTACGAGGGGTCTGCCCCCCAGACTATTCAAGGTATTGTGAAGCCAGTGAAAATTATTATTTCAGTCATGGTGGTCAGCTGTCCCCCAACCCCACTCCATTTAAAACGAGAGAAAATGGACCACACCAACAAGGCAGTTTTCACTTTACAAGTAAAAGAGTTTCTAAATTTGGAGCAGATAATTCTGGAAAGTTAATAGAATCTTAGCACTATTGAAGGTCATCTAGGTAGATGCTTGCATTCTTTTTATGACACTCCTGCCAAGATCCTCATCATTCCCTGCACCTGCCTTCCTCCCTTTCCACAATGACTGCGGTGAGAGCCGCCCTCATTCTCTTCTACTTCTTTCTCCCACTTTCTTTAGCTTAACAGGTTTTTCTGCTTTGCCCTCCCCCCTTTCACCTACTAAATAGCACTGGAGAACCCCCTCCCTGTTCCCATCCCTTTCTAACTCCTCCTGACCTTGCCTCTCCTGCCCACTACTAGAAGGGCTTCTTCTTGTGCTCTTCTGCCTCTCCCCACTTCCACCCCCCCCAAACTAAGTGTGGCTGGAAGGGCCTCCTCCACTCCTATTCTGCCTCCCTCCCCTTTTCCTCTAGCCTGAGTCTTACGGGATCTGTTATGATCCTGGTCAGCAAATCACTAAGCTTCCTACCTCAGGTGTTCAATATTGACCCAGCGAACTGAAGAATATCACACTTTTGGGTGCCTCTGTTTGCCATCTGTAAAATGGGAACATGGTCTCTTACTCTGGCTGGTTAATTTGGGGGATCTTTTCTAGAGAGCCTTTGGACCATGCTTGCTCTTGGTATGCGGAGTGTCTGCTGCACACCACAGAACTCTGGGTTCTTCTCAGTCACTGACTCTGTGTTGATCTGGCTCCAGAGCCCCGCCAGGAGCTGCCTAGGAAGAAACTCCAGGAATGCACAAGGAAGACAATGTTCTGCGATTAATGAATTTCTAGGGGCAGCAGGGACGGGACCACCATTGAATCAATAGCAAGTAGACGCTGTGTTTTTTCTTCTAGCTCTTCTTTGGTCATGGATCATTGACTACCTAATTATTAACTCGATTGTGTGTTTGCAATCCTAGTACTGTAGACCAAAATACACTTGTCAACCTATACTGTGGCATCAAACATAAATCATCACAAAGTTTAGGCCACACGGAGTTTTACTAACTCTGCCTTTTCTGCAGCCCTTTTCTTCTTACCTCTGTAGAGCTCTGGATCTTCTGAGAAGTCAGACAAATGATTTCTTTAGTTATAGCTCAAGCTTTTCCTTAATTTCTCACTTGCCCTCAACCTGGTTTGGGTTATCAGGCATGAGCGTGACCCTTTCTGCTAAACTATCTGACAACTGTGAATTTCTATTTTAAGTAGTATTCCTAGTAGGATAGCATATTCTTATTTCTAGAGATTAAATTTGGTTAAAAAATAGAATTTTGAGATGCTCTGTCGAAATTGTAGAGGAGAAAATGTATCATCTTCGGCAATGGTTACGCATCATAAGCATTATAACCTGCTATGTGGAGTAGGTGGACTCAACTTCTCCATTTCTATTTTGAAGTTGTTGGAACTAAGTGGATCTATTTTCTTGCCTGCCGTTTGCCTCTGTATTATTTTTGTTGCAATCTTGTGCCAAATCGATATTAGGGAGTTCTTTGTGCATTTATTTATTTAATCTTTTCACCTATACATTAGTAGAGGAAGGGTAGAAAAATTTTAAGTCCTTCATGTCATCCAAATAAGATGTCCAAGAGTCTTATTTAATTATTCGGAGTTATTTTGTTTTCACAGAAGCATTATTGGAGTAGGAAATCAAAAACTTACTAACTGCCTTCTACTTGAGTAGTTAAAATACTGGCTAATTTGACAAACGACTAGCTGCATGATTGTTCCTTTTTCTTTTTTCTCTTTTTAAAGTAGGCTCCACACCCAACATGGAGCACAACATGAGGCTTGAACTCATGACCCTGAGATCAAGATCTGAGCTGAGATCAAGAGTTGGATGCTTAACCAGCTGAGCCATCCAGATGTCCCTGTTCTGTGTTTTTGTTTTTGTTAGATTTTTAAATTTTTTTATTTTTTAAGTAATTTCCACACCCAACATGGGGCTCGAACTCAGGGCCCCAGGAACAAGAGTCACATGCTCTAAAGATGGAGCCAGCCAGGCACCTCTGTGTGATTGTTCCTATACTGCGAAATCACTGTTACAAATCAACCAAAATTTAATGAGGGATACTGATTTATTTACAAAGCTAAAGAGAACATTTCATTGCTTATATAAAGCATTCCACCTACCAATTTTTCTTGTGATTTATTTTTAAATTTAATTGATTTTAAGTTTTCCCTTCGGATTTAGACTGCCTGCATTCAAATCCCACACAGCCAAATCCCATTCTTATGAATGTGTGACCTTTACCACAGTGCTTACCCCTTGCTCTACCTCCCTTTCCTCACCTATAAAATGGAATAATGGCTGCCCCCACCTCTACCACCTGTGTGAGCTCATAAAGTCAGCCTTATTGATTTCGAGTCACATCGTCCTGAGGACCATTATCTCTGGCCTAACTGTTTAAAAAGACGATGCTACATTTCGAATTAATAATTATTGAATTACGGGTTTGAATTGAATCAATATGTTACCAGCTTGGCATAGAAGAAATACTATCTAGAGTGAGAGGAAAAAACCCACCAGGCTGGCAACCAAAAGTTCTGGTTTCTACCCCAAGTTCTGTCAATTATGGGCTTGGAAAAATCACTTAACCACTCGGAGCCTTAGACTCCCTGGCTGTGAAAATGGGGAAAATAATATTTTCCTTGTCAAGCTTAGAGGACTCTTAAGAGATTTAATTAGCATAATCAATGAGAGTATATATATATATATATATATATATATATATATATATACACTTAAAAACATTAAACTGTGCACTCTGAGAAGTAGGTTTGACTGAAAGCTGGCAGGGATTCTAGATTCCTCAGATTTTCTTTAGATCATTTTTTTTTTAAACTCAAGGCACAATTATTTTTAGTAACAGTCAGACATTTGTCAGATCAGATTGCTCATGATTTCTTAACGAATGTGTTATGAAAATTCATTAAATTAATTAACTGATGAAAATTAGCTGCAGTGATGGGAAAAAAGTTGGCAAGTTTTAATTTTAATTCTTTTTACTTATTGCATGCAGTGGTTCTCAGTCAGGGGTAGAGGCTTTTGGAGATGTAGGGTGCCAGGGCAGGCATTTTTGGTTGTCAGGATGAGTGGGGCGTCATAATGGCATTCGGTGGGCAGGGGCCAGGGGTGCTAAACCCCCTGCGATGAGCAGAGCAGCCTAGCTTCACAAAGACTTACCCCGCCCAGAACTGTAATAGCGCCCCCAGGAAAAACAACTTGTTACCCGATTTCTATCCATGAACACAGGTCCTACGGCGGGTACATAACCGGTATTACTTGTATTAGAAAACAAATGGCTGTATTTCATGTTTTGATAAATCGGAAATGCTTCCCCACTTCTTTTATCTACATTGATTTCATTCTCAAGGCTGTAGGCCTGTTCTGTGATCCTTTGCCTTTGATTCTCTGTAGATGTGAGCGATACAGAAAGTCAGATGTAGGTCAACAGTTGTTGCCGTATGAAACCAGCATGAGTAACGCCGCTCACTGGCCATCACTTTAATAGGAATCAACATTCTTTTTTCTTTGTTCACTTTTAATATTTCTTTTCTTTTTATTTATTTTTGAATAGCTAATACATGCTCATGGTCCAAAAATTAAAACAACATAAAAGGTAGACTTGAAAGAGTCGCACTCCTATGCTTGAACTAACCTGTTCATTTCCCTCCGCCTCCTATAAGTCTCCATTTTTATGAATTTCTGATTGTGCTTCCATTGTTTCTTTATGTTGGAAATGGATGTATGGAGTAATTACCTCCCTTTCGTAGTGCAGACCCTTGCTTGCATGGTTGGTGTCCTGTGTACTCATCATCCTACACTCCTGTCCTGTGTATGAACTGCCTTGTCACTGTATATTTAGCTCCAGCAGGTGTTCTGGTCTTCTGTCTCCTTGGAGTCCTTTCTTCTGGAGCCTCTGATGGCTCTGGGTGGCCGCCTGTGCCCTTGGCCTGATCCCGGGCTTCTCTTTCGCCGCCATCCTTTGCCCCTTTGTGTTGGATCTTGCCTGGATCCCATGTCCTCTCTTTCTTCATTCACTCCCTTACTGTCAAGGAGCACATCTTTCAGTAGCTTTCAGAGAAAGGGTGGATGATTTTTAGACACTGCCTGTCTGAACGTGTCATTATCATGGTCTCAGGATTTTTTGTTTGGATGGTTTTGTCTGGTAAGGAATTCTAGGTTGGAAATTACACTTAATTTGTAGAAGAGTGAACGTGTCATTATCATGGTCTCAGGATTTTTTGTTTGGATGGTTTTGTCTGGTAAGGAATTCTAGGTTGGAAATTACACTTAATTTGTAGAGGAGTGATCCTATCAGTCATGTGTAATGTGTGAGTTTATTTCCTCCAAAAGGGAGAAACATGAATGGATTTGAACTGGATATGTTTCTAAGTGGTTCTGCCTACTACGGAACCAAAAGGACTAATAAACAATATAGAACAAAATTAGAAATTTTGGAGAGCTATGCTTTGATTCTGGTACCTAGTCTCTTTTACTGGGAATTAGGAGTGTTTTACAAGATGAAAGAATGGTATCTTTTAATCAGCTAAGTGTTGCTCTAAGGATGATACTGTAGACGACGTTCACTGGGCTCCTGTCAATGTATAAAGGAAGGAAGGTTTATACTTCAGAAACAGCGTTCCCAGCGTTTTCCCTTACTCCCGGAACCCGTGAGTTGTTACGCTGTGGGTTCTGCTTTTCTCTTTGTGTTCACTGCTAGGTGATTCACAGCCAAATTTGACACCTACCACTGGCATCAAGAAAAAGGACCTGTTAGCATGTCCATTCATTTCCATCGGGCACCAAATATATATTTCCCTACCCTTTAGTTTTCTTTAGACAAATTGCCTCACTTTCTTTTCTTAATTTTGTTCTGCTTGTGTCTTTGACCACCTCCACAGATCCTTTAAAAATGAGATGGGGGCAGCAATAATGGAATACACAGGCTCAGAATGTCTTACCCGAAAACAGCCTCACGTGGACTTTCTAAAGACAGCGTTATTTTCCATTCAGTTTTTAAAATCTTTTGTGCTGCCATATTTGTGGTAACAACGGTACCAGTTATCTTCAGTCATTATCACAAGAATGCTCAACCACTGACTATTCAAAAGTAAGCATAAATGGAAACCTATAGAAATACAGTCATTAGCGTCTCTTGTTTGAAGGGTTTAACACCCCACATAGTTTGTGAATTTTCCTGTTAATTGAGGATTAACTGCTGACTTATATTTTGTAGGCCCCCATAAACAGGGATCACTTTGCCTGGTTCCAAAAATAAATAACAACAGCAGTAGCAGCAATGACAATAACAGCTAACATTTATTGAACTCTCATTTTGTGTGAGACACTGGGCCGTGTTTAAATGCATTGTTTAATTCTTCCAACAGCCGTGTGAGGTTGACATGAAATTGCTTCTTTGCTCTTTTATGCCAATTCCCTGTGAAACTCCCACATTTAGATTGATCTGACCATCTGCTTCTCACTGGGTCTCTGCATGGCTGAGCCCTACTGGGGAGAAACAATTCCATGGTGTTCATTGGCACTCCTGGACGTTCCATACGATGGCTGCTCCCACCTCCTGCTCCCAGATGTCTTGCTCTGAGCCATACCCAGAAATCATTCTAAGACTTCACTGCTCAGCTCACCTCCTGCCTTCTCTTTCAGTATGACCTACCTCCTAAGTTTGAATCCTCTCTTCCTTCAGTTTTCTGCCCTTACACGCATGGACATATTTCCCTCTGAACTCACCCTCTCCTCTTTCCCCATCAGTGTGCATCAGAATCCCATGGCAACTTTAAAACACTGTTAGCCTGCTCCCCGTCCTTGAAGATNNNAGTTCAGCAGGTGGGGTCCAGGTGTGTGGTGGTTTTAAAATCTTCTCAGGAGATTCTGTTGTGCTCCCTGGGTGAGAATCACCAGGTTGAGCTTCAGAAGACAAGGTGCCTCTTTTACTCAAGAGTGATCTCTCACTAGGCTCTCGTTCTTAGCCCCTCTTTCTTGTCTTTCAGGGCTAGACCTGCTCCACCATTATTCCCGTTTGTCCTGAATTTTCGTTGGTCTCCTTTCCCCTGTGTCCTTCACTGTGGCTTCAAACACAGATTAGAATTCTTCTCTTGATCTATGTGACCACTGGCCTATGTTTCATCTGCCATTCTTAGACAAGCCCCTGAAAGAATTGTTCATAGTTTTTACCCTATGTGATTCTGACTTTGGTTCTGCCTGAATCACTCTGGTAAAGACCATCAGGGCTTATAGAAGCCAAATCCAAAGGGTGCTTTTGGGCTGTGTCTCATCTCAGCTTCCTTGGAGCATATGATGCTCAGGAGACTCTCTTCTGTCACCTTTGGTGACACCATGCAGTCCTCATGCTCCTGATCAATCTCTTCCTCTTTTTGAGTGTGTCTAAAAAATTTTTTTTCAACAAAGTAGAATTTTATTTTACTTACAAAATGGAGTAGTAGGAGAGTAGAGATGGGGAGGAAATGTTTTTCTGGCAGAGATCTGGATCTAGCATTTTCTGTGGGGAAAATGGGCACTTCAGGAGAAGAATTTGGTGTAATATCTTCCAACCTCTATCTATCTCTAAATATGAAATTCAGAAAACTTACAATTTTAGGTCTTTGGTTTCATCCTAGGATGGAAGGGGAATTGTGGGTCCACAGTGTGGTTTCTACTGATTCAAGAAAATCTGTCAATCCCTAGATCCATTTTTGAGTCTGGTAAATTTGCTGGAAGCTAGGTCAGATCTTGGGCATCCTTGTGTACATATTCCTGGAAGAGTCTTACTATTTATGTGTCCTGTGACACTGACAATGAACTTGTTTCCCAGATCCTGGCTGGACAATTATGTGCAGCCCAGAGTGGGACATTCATCAGCATTCTTCATTTCCTTCTGCTTTGATTTTTTCTTTATTCCATCTTACTTCAACCTCCTGCTTTCTGCAAAAGTAGAGCATACTTAGTATAGGAAACCTGGAAAACACTAAAAAAGAATGGAGAGCAAAATAAAGCTTATCATCATCCATTATTCCATCATTCAGATATAGACACTGCCAGACATGTTAGTATATTTCCTTCCAGTCTTCTTATTTATGCGGACACTCATATACATGTTTCTATTAATTAAATTGGATAAAACTGTATATAGTGTGTTTATTCTGTATATTTGGGCAGTAATCCTTATTATGTCATGAAAAGTTCTTATCAACATGATTTTTTTTTAATGGTTGCCCAGCATTGAGATGTTCATAATTTATTTAACTAATCCCCTGTTGTTGAACATTTAGGCTGTTTCCAATGTGCTCTTATAAATAATGCTGCATTTAATAACCTTGAACATAATTGCTGGTGCATTGCTGATTATTTCTTTCGGACATAAATTTCTGAATCCTGAATGTTGCTGGGTTTTCAGGGTGAGACCAGGACTCTTGTGACTGATGGGCCTCCAGCTAAACCGGCCTCCAAGAGGGAGGGAGGCTCGGGGGCCAAGGGAATTTGCCTGCTGCTGTTCACATCTGCTTGAGATCTTCTAGACTGCATGCTGGGTTTCAGAAGGAGGCTTTAAAGAATTTCTTCAGGATTCCATACATGGCATGCACCACCATGAGTGAAATTGAACACATTCGCCTCAGAATAAATCCCTGTTTGCTAGAGACTGGTTCTGAAATCTTGTATCCTCGTGCTCTGGATGAGTTCTGAAATGTTTCAGAGAACAGCAGTGGAGCACCTACGATTTGCCACGCATGGTGCTTACCTCCGGGGATGCAGAAGTAAATAAGCCCTCCAACGGGCTTACTCGCAGTGCCAGAGCCAGCTAGGGAAAAGGCCTATTGTGGGTGAGAACTGCCCTGAAGGCACAGGAAAGAGTCTCCCATTCTTCAGGTTAAGGACTGCACTGTGATGTCTTGAATAGAATCCTGAAGAACAAGAACTATTTGTTTTTGCAGAGTGGGGGAAGGTGTTCCAGGGAGAGAGAACAGCAGGCACCACAGCACAGAGTTGTGACGGTGACTTGACCAGTCCAGGAACCTGGGGATACAGTCCCATAGGTGGCATCTAGGTAGAACTTCCCAACCTCAGTGCCACACAAGGTAACAGGTGTGTGTAGGCAGTGACTCTGCCTGTCCTGGGGCCCAAGCCCCTCAGCGCTGGGCCGGTTCAGCCTTCGCCTCAGTGTGCCATATGAGAAAGTTAGGTAGTATTGGTTTGGGCACACGGCTGAAGGATCATGGCCCATGAGGTGGAAGGTTAGGCTGGGTGCAGATTGCGAAGGGCTGATTTGTGGGCCCTGCAAGGAGGAGTCTGGATTCCTTTGTCAGCTGTTTAGGGACAGTCCTTGCATTACAGACCACTGTGGAAGGAGAAGACATGAGTCCTCAAGTGGCTTACAGACTCATGCAGCTGGCTTCCTATTCTGTGATCGTAACAATTCCATGCTATGCGTTCTTTCCCTCTAAATAACCATTTGATGCTATTAGCTCCGCACACTGACCTGTTTCACACCTCTTTGGGGAAAATATTGCAATGTTGGAATTACACAGTGGAAACTTGCAGTCGTGAAGTCTGTTTTGAGCTGGCAAAAGGTGACAGTCTAAGGAGGAATGATTTGAAAAGTGCTAATAGTAAAACCTCAGTTATTTTGGTGTCTCCAAAAGTTCTGTGCTATTTACTGTGACTGGTGTGAAAAGAATCAGTAAATGGGAAAATTGTGTTTTGGCCAACATAAATTAAGCCTCCACATATTGCCACTATATTTTCTTTTTCCAGCATTTCCTATTCTACCCATATCACTTCATCTCTAAGACCTAAGAATTCTGCAGCAGCAAGGTTAAGAAAGAAGATAAAAATGTTAGGATCCCTAAAGGGGTGTTACGTCGCGCTTTGCTTTACTATTTTTGCATTTTGTAAGTGTCATAAATCTCGACCGTAGAACTAAGCAGAAAAGAAAAAGTGTTTGTGTTGTGTTACAGGAGTAGTTTCTTTGATAAGCTCCGTACTAATGCCTGCTGTGTATGGATTGTCTGAATGCATCTGGATTTTAGGAAAGCATGCAAACCTTTGTATATGTATTTCATTTGGGATATAAGTATATTACAGTGATATCTCTGTTTCAAATATAAATACAATTTTTAAATATATTGTCATTTTGCAAGCCCATTTATCATTGCAAGGAGGAATTAAAATTTTTTTTTTTTTTTACTTTTTTAAAACTCAGGTATAGTTGATACAAGGAGAAATTTTACCTTATTTTCTCTTTGTTCTCAACTAATTGCACTTCAAGAGTAGGGGGACATGGAGTTCACATGACTGGGTGAACAGTCAGCATATTTTCATGCCAGTTACCATGGGGTATTTAGAGTCCTTGCTTCCTGAAGCCTACCCCACATTTTTCTGAGCAATGGTATTACATGAGTCAAAGACACTCGGAAATACCATATTAAAATTCAGAGACATTTCTGTATTGGCCAACTTCTTAACCCCCTCAACATACTAACAGAAAGGTAAGTAATGTACTCTTTGGTCTGTCACCTCTGTCTGTCCATCAATCCAGCCATGACTAATAAAAGAGGAGTGCAGCAGACCGTGGAAAACAAGGCAGGCATTCAGTAGGAAAATCACAGACAGATGCCCTTAGCACTCTTGTATCGAGGGCTTTAGAGACCGACACGTCAGACCTGCAGTGATTTGTGAGGGTGTGAATAGATTTTCCAGATGTCACATTTCAGACGTTCTCAAATGAAGTTTCTGTTCCTTAATCTCCTTCTTGCCACCCCTCGCCCACTTTCTGGTCATCATATGATGTCACATCATATGATACCCACATATTCCTGGCAATTCAGATTCTTGGTGGGAAGTAGATTTACCTTAATTTTTAAAAACATTCTTGCTGGAAAATAAATCTGAAAAAACAGCCTATGCTTAATGGGTTGATATTTCTTTAAGTCTTCAATATTGGTCCTTTTTTATATTGTACCTTTAATGAGTGCATCATTAGAATTGCCATCCACAAAAATAATGGGGCTGAATCTAAAAGAACAATGTTTTAAAAATGGCCTTCTGTTAAGTGAAAGGAGTCAACCAAGACTGGCCAGGAAGTGGGGACACCTTGATTCTATTAAATCCACTTCTCTTCTTGCTACTGGCTGTCTTGAACAGCTAGAAAATTTCCATTCTTGCAAGACGGTACCTGCTTATATATGAATAATTGGTACGTAATTCTTTATAAGGTAGATGAGGGTCTGCCTTTGGCCGAATAGGTTGGTTTAGCATCGTAAGTCATTAGTAAACTTTTATCTTTAGCACGAAAGCTGGGGAACCCAGTTTCTCACAAGGTTAAGCAGAGTTACCGTATGACCGAGCGAGTCCATTCCTAGGTATTTTATGCCCAAGAGAAATGAAAACATATGTCTATTCGGAAAGTTGTACGGGAATGATCCTGGCAGCACCATCCGTAGCAGTCAAAAGATGGCGACAACCCACATGTCCATGAGCTGGTGAGTGGATAAAGAAAATTTGGTATCTCCGTACAAGGGAGTATCATTCCACCATAAAAAGGAATGAAATACTGATATGTGCTACTTCATGGATGAACCTTGAAGATGTGTTAAGTAAAAGAAGCCTGTCACAAAAGGTCACATACTGGACGATTTCATTCATATGAAATGTCCAAAACAGGAAAATCTGCAGGGGCAGAAAGTAGATTAGTGGTCGCTTAGAGCTGAGGGTGGGGAGGAGGAGGGGATGGGGGTGGTAGCCAAAGGGCATAGGGTTTCTTTTTGAGGTGATAAAAATATTTTAAAATTGACTGTGGTCATGGTCTCACATGTCTGTGAATATGCGACAAACACTAAATTGTACTCTTTTAAATGGTGATTTATGGTTTGTGAATTATATCTCAATCAAACTGTTTTTTTAAAAAGCAAGAAACGATAAGCATGAGAAACATTCAAGGTAGCAGTTGCCCTGGGAAGTGGGAGGTGGTAATGTTCTGTTTTCTAAGCTGGGTACATGGATGTTCACTGTGTTCAATGTATTATAATTGTTATATAAACTGCACACATATATCATAAGCACTCTTGGTATCTGTGGTGTATTTCATGAATTTAAAAAAAAAATCTCGGATCCAAAAAGAAAAAGCTGGTGACATCATAGAAAAGATCTCTTTGTAATATATGATTTTTAAAAATCAAATGTCGTTCAATGGGTACTTATTACTTTGTCTCATTATCATCATTACCATCACCTTTGGCCAATATTTCCTGAGTGCCTGTGTACATCTCCAGTGCCCTGTGCAGTGTAATAGAGTATATAACATGGTCTCTGTTTGGAGAAGGGGTATTAGTAATAGTTGTAATAATTGCGATCATTCATTAGGGCCCTGCTAAATGCCAAGCACTGTCGGAGGAGCTTTATGTGCAGTCTTTTAAAATTTAATTCCTGTAATGACCCTGTGATAGGTGGATGATAATTCCTGTTTTACTGATGACAAAACTTAAGGCTTGGGGAGATTAAGTGTTCAGAATCTACAGAGCTAGTTAGTAAGGGATAGATTTGGAATTTCAACCCAGAGGAATACTAGAGTCTATGCTCCTCCTGTCAATGCCATTATTTTACCAGTGTTTTGTGAACTTCTAAAACCCATGCCCCCTTTGGTAAACTTCATAAAGATATATCATCTCTCTTCAATTGAGAATCACTCTATTTTTCTTTCTCTACCTGCTAAGATCACTTTGTTAAGCCTTATATTCTTTAGTTTATAATGAATGGAGTGTTTGATTTCCAAATCTAGAATTCTACTGAATGTGCATTTTCAAATGACATATTTCCTCTGGAGTTTAGACATGCTCTCTCCTCAACACACAACCTTGAGAATCTTGAGAGCCGGGCTATTTTGCCAATCTGAGAATCCATCTTCAAAACCAGTGTTTGATCAATGCGGCATGAGCAGAATAGCAGATAGCTTTCACTGGAGTATGCATAACGGAATTGTAGAAGAGAAGGAGACTAGAGACCATCAATTTAGGAGTGTCATTTTTCAGAGAAGGGGGACCTGAAATTAAGAGTAACCAAAAGGACGTGAAACTCTATCTGATTGCTGATGACCTCTAAAAGTCATGAACTTTGTGAACTTGTGAGTCATCTCGTGAACCAAGGAAGAGAATAATATGAAGTTTGTTCACCCATCTGTTCATTAATTATGCTCTGATCTCCAGCTCCATGCTGGGCAGTGTCCCAGGGTCCCAAGGGCTTTGATTAGAAACATGGAAGATGCAATCTGCCTTTGCAGAAGTCATGGTTTATTGGAGGATATCGGTAAAGAGGCCCAAGTTAGAGTATGATAATGCTGTAACACAGGTGGGTCCTCAGAAGATGGACATCTGTTTCAGCCTTGCGGGGAGGAGAGGTGTCAGAGGAAGAGATTTCAAGCAGTCGATACTTGAGCGGAATCCCAAAAGTTATGTTGAGTTGAGAGAAATGGGGTACATTGAGGAAAATGCTCATCATTTGGCCAGAGGCACAAGGAGGTGATGATGAGGCAGTAGTCCTGGGACACATCATGAAGAACCTCTTACTCCCTGCTTACCCATAGGTAAAGGGAATTCACTGGCTCATTCAGACCAGGGGAAGGGTAACGTGATCAGCTTTGCTGTAGAGATTGCTCGGGTAGCAGTCTCCAAGGATGCATTGGAGAGGGAAAGACAAAGTCAAGGGGAAAGATGGTTTTTCTCAGTTGGGAAGTATCGAGCAGTTCCTGTGTGGCACATGTAATTGACTGTAACATGCTATTTTATTTTATATACTAAAAGAAGGAAACCAACATCTTAATTTTCAGCAGACTCTCAGTTCCAGAGATGTTAAAATGTGACAAAAATGTGTCTTTTTTTTTTAAAGATTTTATTTATTTATTTGACAGAGATAGAGAGAGCCAGCGAGAGAGGGAACACAAGCAGGGGGAGTGGAAGAGGAAAAGCTGGCTCATAGCGGAGGAGCCTGATGTGGGGCTCGATCCCAGAACGACGGGATCACGCCCTGAGCCGAAGGCAGACGCTTAACCGCTGTGCCACCCAGGCGCCCCGCACTTTATTTATATTTGTCAAAGATTGGATGCATGTATCTTTCCTGTCCATTTCCTGTGTAGACCTGGAAGAGAATAAATACCTGAGAAATGAACATTACACTTGATTCTAAGTTGTGCGGCTTCCTTTAGTTGACACGTTGAGATTACGAAAGAAACAACTGATGGTTTTCCTTGAACACTTGTCCTTTTGTGGGTGTAACGATTACTCTCAATAGAAGTTTTGGGAAAAAAGATTTCAGAAGTGGCTGGATGAGAAAGCTGCTCAATGGGGGTGACGTTATTCTATTGGGATTTGAGGTGGAATAGTGGGAGCTGTCTGTGGACTTCCTCCTGACCCCCTGTAACTCAAGAGGAGGGGTTTAAAAAGCAGTGGGAAGGTCAGGGCAAGATTGCAAAGAAGTAGCCTGGGATAATTTACAGGTCCACCCGCAGGGGCACCCCTGGAGGGAAATTGCTGTTTGTCTGCTTAGCTTAGGGGTTTGGTGATTGCTGTCTCCCACTGCAGCTGGGTATTTCCTGATCCTCTGGTCTGTCTTATCTGCTTTTCCCCCACATTAGCTCAGTGGAATTCCAGCCAGGAATGTCTAAGAGACAAGGGCAGCTGGGTCTGCACTGACCTCGAGATTGCATTTTGCCTCTGTGGCTGTTTTGCTTCAGTTCGCACCATTCGGGGGAACGTCTACAGGCAGAATGCAGCTAAGCGCTGCCAAACTTAGATACATTCTTCACATTCTCCATGTGTTTGTACTTGTGCAACGGAGAGGGTGCACTGAGCTAGGAGAGAGGGTTGAAAGGGCTGTCTGCTCTCAGATAGACTGATAAAGTGGCCCTCTTACTATGATTCTTAGAAGTGTGACTTATATGGGCATGCCACATTGTGTCGAGGGCGAATACGATTGTTTTTATTGGACAATAAGAGAGAAACAGACTAGGATGGTTATTTTTGTGCCCAGTAAAATGGTTGAAAATTCCCTTTCTTAGGAGACAAAAGAATGCATTTGAAAGATCCTTGTGTATGATAATTGTATTTTTTTAACAGCAAGTTAAAATCCAGACTGATGGTCTTTGGACAGATCAAGAATGTGCTGTTTTCATACGTTGAATTACTACACATTGATTATGTCACTGTGCCTTTCTCTTAGGTGGGCCCTTGTTAGCTTTGGGAGGATTTCTGTCATTAACATTGGTCATGCTCTTCAAATTCCTCCTCCCCTTTCACATAGCCACCAGTTTAGAAAACCAGGAACACTAGAACTTGCTTGAAACACCCAGCTCTCCATCACTCCCTTCATGTAGCCTTTGCTCTTCCCCTGCCCTGAACTTTCTTGACCAGTTTTTAGTCCTTCTGCTGGGTGATCCCAACCAATAAATATTTGTCTAAATTCTGCCTTTCAACATCTGGGCTCAAACTTAGGCCCCTAAACAAAATATTCCGTCCCTCTTACCTATTAGAAATAATGTCTCCCTTTTTTGAACTGCCGAGGCTCCACTTGTCCTTGTTTGGGTGCTTCTAACTATTTGTTAACTGTGTCACAGATACAGGCATTAATTTTTCCTAAAACCAGACATTCTGCCTGAAAAGCTACTTGAGGCAGATCTTTCTTTCTTTTTTTTTTTAAATGAGAAAAATGAGAATATGTTACATGTCAACTCCAAAGCCCCAACCAATTTCTTAGAGTGTAGCTAAAACACAGTAAAAATACCAATGATTAAGCTCTTTTGTTAGGCTCTCAAATGTTAAAACCTTAGCTTCCTGATCACGAAGGGTGCTGCAGCTAGCAGCATCCCGACCACACCCTCTTTGTTGGCTGAATTTGGCACTTTGCAAAATCATGTACACATCATTCTGCTGTTACACCAACTGAGTTTTAAGTGTGACCTGAAACTTTTCTTTCACATTGTGTTTCATTTAAAATGTTGTTTTGAGCTTTGGGGTCAAATATACATTTCTGCAGCTTTAGGATTGAAAACCGAGAGGCATTCTGGGAAGCCATGAAGGGCCAGGTGTTCTTGCTTAGTGGTTTTTCTCCCTCTAAGCATACTCCCTAAGCTCATTGAGGGGAGGACCCACACTTGATTGATCTTTGTGTTCTCTGTAAAACCCTGGTAGAGTGGCTTAATATTTTTTCGAATACGTTAATTGATTTTGTGAGGACTTCAAAGGAGATTTTGAGCTGTTACCTTGTTAGAATTTTAGTCAGTGTTTAGCAATTATAGAGTATTGGGAACTTCTAGATCTTGAAGTTTCTCTCTGTCACCCAGCAGACTTATCCTGGTATCTGTTATAGGCTTGTCAAAGTCTTGTCCCTCCACATCTTATGGCCTTATATACAGTCATTAAAAAATTTTGTCCTACAAGTGTCTTGTGACAGAAAATAAAAATAGATATTTCTAAAAACCAAAGGTGCTTTCCATCAATTGACTGATTATGGTTATTGTTATACACAAATGCCCTTCCCCAATACACGCAAAGATGATATAAAATAGATAAAATAAGTTTGTCCTCAGGACTTAGAGTCTAGGTGAGAAGTAAGTTATCCCAGCCAAGGTGGTCTGTGCAGGGTGGGTCCTAAAGATAGTGGATGCATTCCATGTAAAGATATGGATTAGGAGAGGCACCTGGGTGGCTCAGTTGGTTAGGCGTCTGACTCATGCTTTTGGCTCAGGTCATGATCTCAGGGTCATGGTCTCAGGTCAGGTCATCTCAGGGTCATGAGGCTCTGCACTCAGTGCAAGTCTGCTTAAGTTTCTCTCTCCCTCTCCCTCTGCTCCTCCCCCTGCTTGCATGCTCAAACTCTCTCCCTTTCAAGTAGATAGATAAACAAACAAACAAATAAATAAAATCAATTAAAAAAAAAAAGAAACAAGATGTGGATTAGGAGTAGGAGGGCTCCCTGACCTTTCTCGGGTGACTCAGGTGAGTTATAATAATTCAGTTTGTTCTTCCCTTATGAAATGGAGGTGAATGTACCACCATTTTAGCTCATGTTGAAGGATTATTGAAGGACAACTGAGAGTCTGGATATTAGAGTCCTTTCAGATGATCAAATGCTTGGATTCCCTTCCCCATAAAAATGCACATACACAAAACATGAAATCTAGTTTCAGGAAATTCACAGACCCTGTACCCCTCATGGGCACAGGTTAAGAATTATTTGATAGAATATAGTGTCGGGGGGGGGGAAACCTTTTTTCTCTACCCCTCTTTGCTTCATTGGTTGGGGCCTTGCAGATTAGACTATCAGTCTAAAAAAAGATTAACAATAGAAACACAGTTTTTTAAACACTACACTGTGCATAGAAACAAGAGAACTCAGTGATGAGTAACTCAAAGAGGTGGTTAGAACTTTGGCTTACATAGCATCTCTTAACAGAAAAGCAATACATTTGTAGAAAAGGGACAAGACAAAGGAAAAGTGTTTTAAGCCGAGAAAAGTGTTTAGTGCTGAGAGAATTTGTCAGGGTCTGTTATATGTGGCTGATGGCATGCTCATGCTTTTGGGCAGGAAGATGCACCTTGATCATTAGGCTTTGCTTTGCTGAGGCTGGTCAGTACTGGAAAGGCTAAGTAGACTTCCCACATGTTGCCTAAAAATTGGATTTGCCGATCATGGTGTGGCCACTGAAGGTGTTTGGGAATCTTCGTTCCCTTGGTGGCCAGGATCACTTCTGTTACACATCATTCAAGGTGTATTCTGTCACACTGTGTTGTGATGCAGGATGGGATTTACATAGGATGCTACATGAACGATGCCTCTTGGTGTTGTGAGCAGAGGCACACTGGGTTGCCAGGCTCAAGATGGACTTAATGGCTTGGTGGAAACAGGGGGTTCCTCCAGGGACAGGTTGGCAGGGCATGTGTGGTAAAATCTCAATGATGGATGGCTTTGATGTCTTGCTGCTCACTGCTTTGCTAGGCAGCAGCCATATTGCCATTTCTTTGGAAACTCTGATTAGTTCCCTAAGCGCTCACTTCATTACCCCAGGTGGCAGGAGTCTACATGTGGGCTGCTCTTCAATTGTAACATTAACATTATGTTCCTAAAAGAATCTTCTCTGGCCACATACATTGCACAGAGCAGGCTGCCCTGTGTTCCATTAAATGTTTCATAGATCCCCCTAATGGCAGACTTAATGGGCATGTAACATCTGCCCATTAAGAATATGTGCTCTGAGGCACTCAGAAGTTCCCATAGCAGGCGCTCTACAAATGCTGGTACCTCCTGGTGTCGGCTCCTGGAAGACTGGGATCATGACTTCTTATCTGCAGCTCCCCCGTGCACAGTACAGAGCTGCCATGGAACAGGCACTTGGAAAATGTTTTGGGAATGATTAATGTGTGGTTGAAAAAACTGGTCTTGAGTACTATGCAGAATTTGGTGAAATGAGCTTTTTTCTTTCAAATTTCATAGGTTACAGTGTTACCCAACACCAGTGAGCCTAGTTTCTGATATATTATGAAAGTCATACCCTTATTGTTGATTGCACAGAAGAAAGGACGATACCATTTTTTTTGAGGCCCTAATAAGTGCTAGGTGTTGTACTAGATTCTTTGTAGGCAGATTGTGGGTTGGTCCAACCCTGACTTTAATCACTCGTTTGCTGGGTTTGGGCCTCTAGTTTCTCATCTATAAAGTTACAATTTTCATGTCTACCTTATAGAACTCTTGTCAGGGTTACAGATAATGTATGTAAATGCTTAGTCACAAAGTAAATGCTCAAGAAATGCATACTGTTAACATACATTCATTTATTCATTTAACACTTATTGAGGACCTTCTGTGAGTGTGACACTGTTAGAAGCTAGAGATATCAGGATGACTCAGAAATACCTCAAGTTGTTTACCTATAGTCTAGAGGGGGAGTCAGACACTTAAATGCATAATTACCATATATGGCAGGTGCTGTGGTACTCGTCTAGAACAAATACTGTGAGAACACAGAGGAGGACCAACAAAGCTCTGCTAGGGAATAGGAGGTGGGTTTGAGGAAGGGCTTGGATGTGAGGTCTTATACGACTTGAAGGGTGAAAACCAGCTTGTAAGAAGTCGCTTGTGCACAGACTAATTGAAAGTAGTTGAGGGGCATCTGGGTGGCTCATTGGTTAAGCAGCTCAGGTCATGATCTCAGGGTCTTGGGATCAAGTCCTACATCTGGCTCCCTGCTCAACGGGAGCTTGCTTCTCTCTCTGCCTCTGTTCCTCCCCCCTCCACCATGTGCACTCTTGCTCTATCTCTCAAATAAATAAATAAAATCTTAAAAAAAAAAAAGAAAGTAGTTGAAGTAGAGCAGGGGCTGGTGTGTGTGTGTGTGAGGGTGTGTGTGTGTGCAGATGTGGTAGGGGAAGAAGTACCTACCCTATGTGGGAGATACTTTTCATTCCCAAGAACTTCGGGAAACTCACCAAAGTAATAAGCATCTTGCTCAAGGTCACACAGCTAGTAAATAGCAGGGTCTAAAATTTGAGTTGAAATGATTTCTATAGTGCCAGTCCTTTCTACCTTTTTTGTACCTAATTTAAAAAATATATGAATTACATTCTTAAAAATGCCTTATAGTACTTCTTAGAGCCCCCACTCTAACAGGAGGAGAGTATTTCTAGCTCACAGTATGTGTCAGCAGCAAGTTTTGTGTTATAAAAGCCAGGGCTTTCAGCCGTGGTTGTTTAGGTACAGTGAGATCTAGTGGCCTTCTCCAGCAAGGCAAGAGGCAACTCTTTTGAGGAGGAAAAGAAGACCCAGCCTCTGGTGGGATGAGGCGGAGGGCATGCTCACCAGCTCCACCCCTGGGCTGTGTCTCTGTTGAGTACTTTCTGTGTATGGAAATGCATGCAAGGCTGTTCAGTCATTTTTTATTCTTCCTGGAGAGGATTGAAGTAAAATAAGCATATCAAATAGCCAGGCAGGTCACTGGCAGGGAGCTTTTCTCTACTTTGGAAAGGTCCACCCTTCCTCATCTTCTCTGTCAGTATTACTGATGGTGTCGCCATTGCTTTGGTTTTGCTTGGAGCTCCAGTTCTGCACCGCTAAGCCATTGTGACTGTGTGTTTGTCCCGCTGAGAACTTAGAATCGCTCCACCTTCACCCATGAGATGCTGCAGAGAAGAGACCTAGTGTCTCCCTACCAGTGCTTGCTAGAACTTCCCATGCCTCACACTTCATGGTTAGAATCTCAGTCTGCAGCTGGCTTTGGGACAAGCCAAACGGTTCTACTCAAGAGAGAAAGTTTACTCTAATGACTTGCAGATTTTCAGTCATTGTCATAATTCTTAATCCATTGTTTGCCTTGACAATGAGTGGCACAAAATCCCACCTTCCTAACAATATGTCCAACCACATACTCCCCAAGTTTCTTGTCTTGAAAACGAATTTGAATGTAGTGGCTGAGAAGGGCACAGGAGAGGGCTGTTTGAAGGATCTATCTCTGGAAGATTTTGCAACAACTGTGGAAGACGTGAGAGCTGATGTCAGGTTTGGGGATGTGGTCATAGATTTCTTTTACTCACATATTCACTGGCAAACAGTAGTTGCTGAAGTACAAGAATTATATGCTTAGCATTGTACTGTGTGGTGTGGGTAACTACTGAGTGGAATTCAATAATCAGGGCAAGAATTTCTGTGCCGTAACAAAAGACTTTTACCTAGAGGGTTTTAACTAGGCCTCACTTACTGAGCTCCGAGGGACTCCTAGGACAGGGAACTGATATTTTAATTGGTGGGTTGCTGCTTTTATCTATTTCTATTGAAGTTGCCTTCTTCGTGATTAAATTATTTTTTGGTCCTTTTAATTGTAAAATATATATTGAAAAGTGCACAAAACAAAAATGTTCAGCTCCTTTAATGAGCACCAGTGTGGCTACTAGACCATCTCTGTATTTGAGAACCAGTGTGATCCTTTTTGTCTCACAGGACAGCCTCACTAATCCAAAGAATTAGGAGAAACAGGCGGGTTTTTTCATATTGGTGAAAAGTAAGACAATAATAGTTTGTAAAGAGTCTAATTCCCTTTTCGGTGTAGACAGTCACTAAGAGATACTAGAATAGCAGTGTTGTCTACACAGGCCCTAGAGCACCGACTTTAGTAGAGATTCTGATTGCAACTAGCCGGCCAGATGTGAATGACACTTGACTATTTGAAATGGTTTTTTTTTTTGTTGTTGTTGTTTTGAAATAAGTATTCCTTTTCTTAAAATCTTCTCTGTGTGGACAATGGAAAATTAAACTGCTGTCCAGGTCTTATCTAAGTAATGGCAGATTCTGAATGAAAGAGGTGAAATAAAGAACATTTACTGGGGCGCCTGCGTGGCATAGTCAGTTAGGCATCCAGCTGTTGGTTTTGGCTCAGGTCGTGATCTCAGGAGCGTGGGATTGAGCCCTGTGTCAGGCTCCATGGGGCAGAGTNGCAGACTCTGCTTGAGACTCTTTCCCCCTCTTCCTTTGTCTCTCCCCTCTGCACTCTCTCTAAAATAAATAAATACATCTTAAAAAAACAGTATTTGAAAATCAGGGATATAAGTGGTATATGTGGACAATATGCTTCTGGATGTTTTTACCAAGCCATTCCTATTGGTGAAGGAGACTAAATTCCAACCCGTAGAGATCCTGGTGGGCTGACTATGGAACTCTACTGAAAAAATACTGATACAAATTTACCCATGTGTAACCAAATTTATGAAAATAACAAACACTTAAGTCCTTGTGGAAAATGAGCTTTCCAGGAAGCCTTTCCGTGTTTGAATGTGGCCTCGCACGTTCTCCGGTACCCAGCTGTGTACTCCTGAAAAATGTGTATCCATATCTTCAGGATATATCGTCTTCCTTACTTATGTCTTTATTTCACCAATGAAAAAGTAAATAACATGTATATTCTCTTGTCAGTCTTGATAAAATGATTTATTGACTCAACCAATATTTTATTAAATGCCTTCGGTAGCCTGGGTACTGGTCATGTTGCTAAGGATGTTTCTTTGAAGAAAGCCTGGCCCCTGCTCTGTGGCGGGAGGGGCATAGTGAGTGCGGAAGCAATTACTACAAATTACTACAGCGATGCCATTTATATACCGGTTCCTTTGTTGCCTGGAACAAACGTAGCATTTTGTTTAAAAAAAATTAATGGCTTTATATATTCTTTAGCCCATGTGTGCCTGCCCCTTTGTTATAGGCATGTGCGTTCAGTACTTGAAATCTGTGTGCCTTACAAAATGCTTATGGAACCATGGTTTCTAGAAATGAGGTAAAACTTGCTGAATGAAGGTGCTTTCCTGAAGGTGACATGACTCTAAGCTTTTGTCCTTTCTGAGAGAAGTGCTACAGGTGATTAAATGTATCCTTTTTAAATGATACCATTAAGAAGACAATTTTTGTCCCTCAGCTCAGCTCTCTCTACTTCTGCAAATCCTGTTTGTATTCCCAAGTCCCACCTGATGCCCACCTTTTCCTTTCAGTCTTCCTTGGCTGGGTCAGTGTGAACTGATTTCCCGCCCATCTGGGCTCCCTTAGCGTTGACGTTGTGTTCGGCCTGTTTGGCTGGTTGGAGCAGGGTTCCTACACTCCATCCCTCTCCTTTCTGAGCGGGGTACTTGGGAAATGGATTACAGCAGTTCCTCCAGCAAATGTTCCCTCCTGACGGGTACCCAGGGGGGTAGGATGGTGGAGCGGAGTAGGCCAGGGGAGCCGCTGGGATTTGGAGGAGGGGTTTACAATAGCACCTTGTCGGCGCCCAGGAGATGAGCACTGGTCAATTTATTGCAGTGTAGTTGTTTAGGGAGTCATTGCCTGGATGATGCCATTGACATCTCCATAGAATTCCGTGGCCTGATTCTAGGTCACTTACTCCATGGTTACCTTTACTAGAGGTGATAGAGCCTGTCTTAATAAAACATCTTTGCGTGTGGCAGTAAAGGATACATTACCATTTCCCCCCTTTCCGAATTTTTCCAGATTACAAAAATGCTGTTTTACCACAGACCAGTAATAAACATTCTTCATAAAAGACACGTTGTTCCTTTAGTAGCAACTTGTAATGAGAAAAGTGGAATAGAGACAAAATGCAGCCCTGGTCTGAAGGGAGACTGGTTTTTCTTTGTGCGAATAACCAGAATTCCAGTCAGGTTGCCACGGAGATGCTGCGATTATAACTGCCCATGCCAGCAGTCAGAGAATGTTGCCCAATTAGTTATTTTCAGCTGCCTGGTTACCTTGACAGTGGCTCAAAAGCAGGTTTTGAGTTCAAAGGACTCAAATGAGCAGCTGGGGGACTTACAGTTCTGCTGTCCTCAGTGGGGTGCAGGGACTACAAGCCCCGGCGTGCCCCGGTGTAGGCCTATAGGATGTGGTCAGCCATGTGAATGCAAACTCCATGTTTTAATGTTTCCTCCCCTTTCCTGGTAACAAAGGGCTCCTGCAATTCCTGTGTCACCAGCCAGCTTTGTGAGCATTTTTCTTTCCCCAGGGCTGGCTTCAGATGTTGCAGGTGGGAGACAGCGGGGAAGAGTGTGCATTTGGGCATTGGACATCGATCTTGTGTCGGTTACTCTCCTAGCTTTGGTCTTCTCTTTTGTAAACAATGTACCTCACAGGATCAAGGCAGAGAGATTAAATAAAATGAGTTTTGCAAAATGGCCTGCTCGGTGTCTGAGGATTCAGATGGGCCCAGTCAAAAGTGGCTCTTTTCAGAAATATCGTCTCAGAAATCATAAAGCATTATGCAGTGAGATTATTAGTGTCACCACCATTTGGTTGTTTCTATTCTGTCAGTCAGAGTAGGCTAGGATGTGCTGTAATGACAAACAATCTTAGAGACTTAATATAACTAGAGTTTATTTCTTGACCATGCCACATGTCCAGAACCCATCAAGAGAGGATTCTATTGATCAGCTACCCAAAGACACAGACCAGTGGAGACTTCATGTCTATGTATGCTTCCATAGTCATCACAGTATCTTATACAACAATCACATATTTCGTCTGAAAGTGACACATCACTTTCACTCACCATTGCATTGGCAAAAGCAAATCTGTGTGGCCACACCCAACTTAAAGAGTTGAGGGGGGGTCATATCGTATAACACTCCGGCAGAACTGGAATATTTGTTGAACAGTTATAATGACTGTCATCTCTATCAAAGATCAAAAGGCTGATGGAGAGGAGTGCTTTCAAGAAGGACCAATAATTAAACATAAATAAATAAAAATACCCAAATGGTAAAATTCAAGCAAATCAATTGGAATTCAGTTGCATCAAACAGAAAACCTAAAATAGTAGTGGGTTGAGGACGGCAGATGCTTATATCTCTCTCGTGACAGAGAGGTCCAGACATAAGCAGAGCAGTGGTGTATGGTAGTTCCATGGTCATCAGAGGCTTAGGATTAGGCTGTGACAACCTAGCAAAAGGCTTCAATCCTTAAATTCACCTTAGGGTCAGAAATGGCTGCAGAGTTCTGGCCATCACGTCTACATTCCAGGCAGCTAGAAGGAGGAAGGTGGAAGACAAAAGAGCCTTTCTCTCAGCTAAGTCAGCTCCATTTAAGCAACCTGTCTGAAAGTCCTACACAGTAATTCTGCTTACATATTGTTGGCCAGAACTGAGTCACCTCTTCATTCCTAGCTTCAGTGGAGCTAGGGCATGTAGTTTTTGACTTGGATGCATTGGCTTCCCAAATAAAATTGGATTTTTTGTTACTAAGGAACAATGGGAGAAAGAGCATTGGGTGGCATTGAGCAGTCCCTGCTATAGTAAGGTAAACTGCAGGCTTTGGTTAAATGCTGATGAGAAGGGAAAGATTGCTCTAAACTTTATCATTTTCTATCCTGTGCTCCACAAAACATGAGTGCTTTAGAGAGACACAGGATTCCCTTAAAAAGCGTTCCATAGCCAGACAGGTTTAGGAAATGTGGAAAGCTTGGCCCCTGTCTTGGAGATTCACAGGGAACATTAACACGTTAAAGGCTCTGAGAGGCTGTGCAGTAAAGAGTGAGCTAAATTCTAATCTTTTAAGATACTTTATTTATTTATTTATTTATTTATTTATTTATGAGAGAAAGAGAGAGCCAGCGCAAGCAGGTGGAGGGACAGAGCGGGAGGGATAGGGAGGAGAAAGAATCTCAAGGAGACTTTGCGCTGAGCATGAGCCAGACTTTGGGCCCATCTCACAAGCCTGAGGTCATGACCTGAGCTGAACCCAAGAGTTGGATGCTTAACCAACTGAGCCACCCAGGTGTTCCTAAATTGCTAATCTTTTAGACTCAGTGTTCCCAGACTTTCTTGACAATGGAAATCTAACACCTTTGGAAGCCTGGAGGGACAGAGAAATTTAGCTTTAGCTTCTTGAATCTGCCAGAAAGTTTTTAGATCCTTGAACAAACCCCCACTCAAAAAATTATCTGCCTTATAAAACAAACAGACAAACACGCTTGTGTATTCTTTATGCTAGCCTAGCCATAGAGACAAAAGCCTTGAAGGAAAAAAAAATAGATCAGATGCCAGTGAAGCTCTGTTATACTAACCTTTGTAAGAGTTGGTATTAACTAACCAGCTATCTATACCATTAGTGATGACACCAAATGATGGACTGAGATGGGCTCATTACCATCATCTGCCAGGTGACAGGCTCCTGCCCCAGGTACGTGTTGATGGGCTCTTGTCTGTTCCTACGTGGCTCTTGGTCGGCCCGCTCCTCTCCAGAAGTAGAAGAATAACAGAGGATCCACCTAGCCAATATTAGCCTCCTCACACCTTAGAGAGAGTCTGTTGTCAACTACAGGTTGCCTGCAGGTGTTGGGAGAAGTGCTGAAAATGCTTTCAAGCAAATATGTGTCGTTGGTCTCTTGTAAACCTTTGAGGGAAGGGTTAAGGCTCTTCTTCCCAAAATGGAACCTTGATGGTTTCCTAATATTTCTTACTTCATTATTTGGGTAATCAGTTCTTGTCTTTAAAGTCCATCTGCTGCAAATGCTATCCTTTTTCTTCATCTAAGCATCTCTGAAAAAGGCAAAATGCCCAAATCTTTGCTAATCTGGTTCCCATAATTTCAACCTCATGTTGCTGCAAATACTGGAAAGTTACTCTGTCCTAACAGGCCTAGAGAGATCTCATGTTTGCATATCTCTGAACACTGTATGATACATTTCCCCAAACAGTGTATGATCTCTGGGACAACCTGATGTTGGGAGGGAAGGGACCAGGGGCCCTTATATACATACTGACCTTTAGAGCAGCTTACCATGTTTGAGCTTAAACAGACTGTGGGAGAGTTGAGGAAAGTTCTGGAAGGTGGAGACCCCTATCCTTGTCTAAAATCTATGTTTTGGCTTAGTATCCTGGAGAAATTTCTCCATCTGCTTTATGGAGTTAGTATGTCTTTTCCTGGCAGTGGGTGATTGGAAATAGTCTCTGAACAGAGCAGTGGGCTTTGTGTATTGCACGTGTGCATAGGCTGGTCAGTGGGCATGGCTCAGGATCTCTGCATCAGGAAGTGTGGGAAAGGCTGGCTGATGAATCCCAATAGTCAACAAAAGATTAAAGCAACTGGTCTACCAAAATAAAAATAAATATTCAAGTTAATTATTTAAGTCCATCCAGGCTTTCATGGGAAGGCGGGAGCACTGAGTAATCACTAGTACATTTAACTTCTGGTTCCCAGCTGCTTGGCTGGTTGCACTACCTAGTTGGAAGTCACTGGCCCTTCTCTGGCTCCATTGTTAAACTGCAAGGTCTTGACCATCCCCGTAACTCCAGGTTAATTTCAGTGTAGGCCATTTGTAGAGGAGTGAGTAATGACAGACTTGCGTTCAAAATATCTGGATTTGACTCCCACCTCTACTACTAACCAATGCTGTCACCTTGGGCAACTTTTAATAATACCAGCAGCAATGGCAATAATAATATCAGTGGCTTGTATTTATGAAGCATTACTGTGCATTGTGCTAAATGCTTTTCATATGTTGTTTCTGGGGCTCAGGACAATCCTCACAGGAGGTATTTTTCTCCTCACATTACAGCCTGGTCTTGGCTGTTGTCTCCACCACATACTCCTTAACTTGGGGTAAGTTACTTAATTCCTTGAAGTCTTAGTTTTATCCTCTGAAAATGGGGTTTAGTAATATGTACTCCCCATGGTTGCTGTAAGGATTCAATATGAAAAAATACATCCGGCCATTGTCTATCCCAGAGACTGAGATAAGGACCATCATAGCTTATGGCCTGGTAGCTATTGTTCTGAGGAGCTAGGTTTCAGATCTAATTTTAAAGGCTGCCTTTTTGAGGACAGGCTGGAGTGGCAGAGTCCTGAGTGAGCAGGTGATCAGGGGCAAGGTGCGTGGGAAGCTATTTCACTACTAATGGCTGCTCCGTAGCAGGTGGAATGAAACAGGTAGGAAGCCAAGCAGGAGGTGAGGAGGCTCTGGCCTCCCTGTTCCATGCGCTAGAAGCCACCATCATCAAGGAAGGTGTTGCTTGAGGCTTGGCGGGGACCATGTCCTGACCCTGCCAGGAGCCGGTTTTGGAAACAGATACCATGCAGCCAGGCCCAACTATATGGGGGCAGATGGTGTCCTGGAGTCAGCCTGCAATCAGTACCACCCTTCCCAAAGGACAACACTGGACGCGTGGAGCTGAGGATGTGTCTAGCACATTCGCATGCAGGATGCAGCCTTGCCAGGAAAGCAGTCTAAGCGGGATTACCCCATTTTACAGATGGGAAAACCAGAATATGAGAGGTCAGATAACCTTGGCAAAGACTAGAATCCCAAATTGAACCCTAACTTTTTTATGTAAATCATCTGATAGGTCTGCATCATGTAATTTGTTCTGCACAAATGATCAAATGAGAAAATTCAGCATTCACTGTTTTATTTTTATATTTTTTAGTATATTCTTTTACTTGAATTACCTGTTCTATTTGAAATGCTGGCTTGGGTAGTATGTTAATGAAGATAAGTCTAGATTATATTCTAGATCTCCCAGGTATATACTCTCAGAGCACCTTGCCTTTCTCCTGCATGTTGCTTGTCACTATAATTTAATTGTAATTTAATGACTGTGTACGTGTAGTTATGTGCTCATGTCTATTCCTTCATCAGATTGGAAGCACCAGGAGGCAGGGACCAGCGTACCTGTCCTTCCACGTTGGAAAGTAATTGGGTGTGGAAGTGTAGGTAGCACTCAGGGATTAAATAAACCCCATTGTGGAAGGTAAGACCTTTGGCTCCTCAGATCCCGACATTGGAAGGAGGGAAGGTCAGTAAAAAATGAGGGACCTTGCCTGTCTGTGAGCACAGCATGGGCTAGCATTGGGCCATGTTGCATCAGTATGATGTTTCCCAGCACTATGCTTACTTGGGAAGAATGATGGTGTTGAAAAGCCTGAAGGCTCAAGATAAATATGGAGAATTCTCCTACTGTTCTTGTTTTCTTTGTGCTGTTTTGCTTTGGTAAGCATATGCTTGTCAGTTAGGGCTGAAACCGAACAAAACAGCTGCTAAATATGGTTCTAAGAGAAATAACATTTTGGTCTTTTCAAGGCCCATAAGTTTAGAGTAAGCACAGTCATTTGGCAGATGTCGGTAGGGAATCTGGGGGTGGGCAGTCATTCTGGGAGCTGTATCAGCCATTCGTACTCTATTGGGGTCGATTTCACCCTGCTTCCAAGGACTGGTGACCTCAAGTGAAAGATCTGTCACAGAACGGCTGTCTTTGAGAGATGCTGGGGAGAAAGGATGTCTAGAATCTAAACCATTGGCCATAATCTCTCCCAATCCCTCTCTTAATTTCATTTCAGAGAAGGGAGAAGAGCTGGGAAGAATAGACATCATCTTTTATGATACTAAGGAGGCAGTCATCCTAGTTATATATTTAGGTTTGTCTTTCTCAATCTTTGGGATCTCGTCTAGAGATGTTATTTAGTGTTCTGATAAATCCAATGTCATTCAGAGGCCTTGGAAGAATTAAAGCATAACTCACTGACGGGGACTGTTAACCCCACGTCTTAAGCCTCTGCACTCTGCTGCGAAGCCAGGCCTGAGCTGCCTATACCGCCTGAATGGCATCAGCTGATGGAAGAGACAATTTATTCCAACATCCCAGGAGCCCAAAAAAGTTAATGTGTCCTTCCAATTTCTCAGTAATTTCTAAAGAGACATCTGTTTGCCCATAAATATCTGACCCTCTTTGCTAAGCGTGTGGTGGTGGTGGTTAAAAAACAATAGGTTTTCTTTTATTGGCTTTGTTAGTTGAAAATAGACGAAATACAGATGGAATTTTTCTGTGGCATATTCCCTGTATGTTAAATGAACTTTTTTTCCAAAGAGGAAAAAAAAAAAAAAGGAAGGAAGGAGGTTACTGTTTGTTGAAGTACTATTATGTGTCGGGCCCTGAGCTAGTCTAGATATTTTCAGAGCTGTCACGGTGATCCTGGAAGAAGGTAGTATTATCCCCATTTTAAAGATGAAGGAACCGAGACTCAAAGCATGCCCGAGGCTGGAGAGCTAACAATTGGTAAGTCAAGGCTGGGAATGCTGATTCCATGAAGCTGATAGAGTGCTGAGTGGTTAAGAGCCCAGGGTTTGGCGTCTCACCAGCTGGGCACCCATCCTAGTGTGACCTTAACCACCTGCTTCACCTCTCTGTGCCTCGATGCCCTCATCTGTAAAATAAAGACAACAATAGCATCCACTTGACACAATTGAAATAATTAAATGACCTATTCATGGAAAATGCTTAGAACAGTGCCTGGCACATAAATGCTCATGAAATGAGAGCTATTATTGTGATCTTTATTGTGGTGGCTAACCAAATTTGCCTTGATCAGTACTTGCTGAAAAGTTACATTTTATTTTATGGAACACCTTGCCTTTTGATATGTAGTTATGTTTCAGTATGAAATAAACTACTCTACCTTAGAATTAAATTCTCTTCTCCATCTCCCGGCAAAGGTTAAGATCTGAATAAAGGCATGTATAGCCAACAGGGATTCCTGACTTCGGTAAATGTCAGTGATTTGCTCTTTCCTCCTTGGTGTATGTAACCTTCTTCCATGCTGTCCATCATGGCTTTATGAGTAGCTAAACAAACACGAGTGGGAGAATTAAGCTGATTCTTGTCTCTTAGCTTTCCTGTCTTTGTAACATGATTATTAGGTACATCCTCTCGTTGCGTTGCACGTGGCCACATCCTGACAGCCTGTCTTCTCAGTGCACCTGAAGCACTGATTACACCAACGGGCTTCGTGAGTTTTCTTTAGAGCTGGGAATACCATAGGAGCTAATGTATGTGACAGTTAAGTGCAATCAGAAACGGAGTAAGGGGGATGGAAGGGGTATGGGCTGGGACAGCTTGTCTAGATTGAAAAAGAAATGATGTAAGTTTGCTAAACCTTTGGCTCAACATTCTGATCCCATTTTTTTTGCAGACTTCTCTACACATGTTGTGGAGAGTTGGGAGTGGGATATCAGCCTTATTTGGTAAATCATTATGTCTAGCAGTTATGTGTTGGACACCATGCTAAGTGCTGGGAAATACTAAAATAAATATGTTACAGTCCCTGATTTTCAGGGCATTTGTCATTTTTGAGGGCAAGAAATGGAAGAGGGGTTGGCACTATGGGAACATGGTTATCATAGAGCGGTGTACTACATGCTGTGGGGGCAGAGAGTTGGTGGCGCTAATTTGAGGAAAGCTTCACAGGGGAGGTGGCATACTGGGCTTTTAAGGATGGGCTTGCCTGGTGGAGAATGGTAGAAGGAATAATCTTGGCAGACAGACGTCATGAACCCAGGCAAAGAGACCCAGCTGAGTGGTGTGTTAGGGAGATGGCGGGCGGTTTGATGTGGTTGGTTTTTGTACGAAATGATGGAACGGGAGACTGGGAATGAAGACTGGGCCTAAGAATGACAGGACCTTGAATTTCAGTTTGAACCACACTGTGTAGGATTCTAAAGCATGGTGTGTTGTGTCTATTTTAGAAAGTTCAGTGTGAAGGAGGGAAGAATTGGTTGAAAGTAAGTAGTCCCAGCAAAAGGAGGTGAGCCTGTTGCATGAAATGGAGTGGAGTACATGGATATAATGGACATTTGGAGATGAATTCATTAGCACTTAGTGAACAGCACAAGGTTGGAACTTTGGGGTCAGCCTACCTTTAAAGTCTGGGTAGAAGAAGCAGAGTCTCTGAGAGAGACTGAGTGGTACCCTGGAAGACAAGGGAGGGGAGATAGTTCAACAAGAGTGGCGGTGCTCGGCAATGTAAATACCTCAAAGGGAACAACCAGGACAGGACTGAGAAGAGACCATTATAGATAAGAGATTGAGTCATTGGTGATCCTTGGAAGAAATTACGTTAGAGTCCTACAAGAGTGGAGAAAACAGATGAATGAGTGCTTACCATGTTCAATCTATAGCACTATTCCTCAAGAGCCTAACTAGCAATTAGATGCATTTGTGTTAGGGAATATCCAGAAACGTCAGCTCTCCAGCTACTTGGAGTGGAGGTGGGGGAGAGGGAAGCTTAGGATCAGGGCTTAGTTCAAGTGTCCCTGAGCAATACCTCTGCCTTCTGCTTTCTAGGGCCTCAGAGAGCCCCCTCCTTACAAATACCACGACTATAACTGTGCCATTTTGTCTTATTACTGTCAGCGTACCGTAGAAGATAGACACTTGCAGACGTCTCTTCCGCTTCCAAACCGGTACTCATTTCTAGCCATCATGCTTGTAGTGGTTGCTGTGATGTGTCACCCAGATCTCCTCTCTGCACCTCAGGCACTCATTGGCCACCTGCTGGGCGTGTAGGCAGCTAGTGATTGTTCTCACCTGGAGATTGTCCTTTGCAGAAGAGTGTCACTTCACGCATGATCATAACCTCTGGGCTGGGGATGGGATAGCCTGCATGCAATGACTGGTCAGTGGAGGTGGGCCACAAAGGCCTCCATGCCTCAGGGTGGGATAATTTGGGAGAGTAACCCCAACTCCAGAGTTCGTGTGGGATCAGATGAAGTTTTGGTCCCACTGCATCACAGCGGAACTCATTGCTTCTGCTCAGTCCTGTCCTTCTTCCTTCACTCCCAACTGGTCTTGATTCTGAGGCACACCCCAATAAACTTCCTCCCTAAATCTCCGTGATTCTGAGGCCCGTTTCCTGGGGAGTCACCCTCATTTGATGATTGTTTCCGGTTTGGTTGCCTACCCAAGGTGGGTCGCCAATCCAACTGTGGTTACTCTGACCTTTGCTTTTGAGCCCCTTGGATGTGTCCAGGGGAAAGACCCCATTTCCTAGCAGTTGGAACAAAAGTCTTGGCATTTCACTTCCTTGGTTCTGGTTGGCTGAGCCATAGGCCCATTAGTGGACTGTTCAGGGAAAGGAAAGAGCTAGAAGTCAGTTGCCCCGCTCTTCCTGAGACCAGCCCGTTGAACCCCAGCCCTGAGGAGGGGTCCATGCAGTGGGGTGGCCCCTGGCCATAGAAGCTGGTCCCAGCTCTGCATTCGGTCTCTGTTCTCGTGCTTCCCTTCACCCTCCCCCCCTCAGGCTTCCTCGGCTCCTTAAAGCAGGTGGTAGTTACCGTCCTGCTCCTCTCGTTTGTTCAAATTCTGTTTTTTAGTCAAGGAAAAGAAAAAAAACAAAACGAATGTTGAAAACACAATTGAGATATTTCGAGCAAATGTAGAAACTCTCTCAGAATTTGTTGCAGAAACACCACTGAGCAAACAAACTACTGGGAGCACAGCTTAGAAACAAACAGCAGCTGCCACCATTTGTGGGCTTTTTTCCCTGTTCCCTCATTTCTTTCTGATTCTGTTTGTAATAGAACCTGGCTCCCCGATGGCCTAGCAGTTTCACGCACACCGTTCTCGTTCCCATCCTGAGGCCTCCCAGGTGGTCTTTCAGCCACGGGCTCTCCGTCCCCAGAGCTCTGGGCCCGGACCGTTGCTCCTGTCGCGAGGTTCCATCGGGAACGTCGTCCACAGCCCCTGACCCGGTGGGGTGTAGCTGGAACTCCCGGACTTCTCAGGCTGTGAAGCCCAGGTCGAGTCTGCAGTGGGGTTTTTTGCCCTCCCAGCTTTATAACGATGGATTATATGGACGACAGTTCTTTCTCAGGGAGAAAGTGCTTCCACTGTTGGGTTTCTTTTTTTTTTTTTTTTTTAAGATTTTATTTATTTATGTGACAGAGAGACAGCCAGCGAGAGAGGGAACACAGCAGGGGAGTGGGAGAGGAAGAAGCAGGCTCATAGCGGAGGAGCCTGATGTGGGGCTCGATCCCAGAACGCCGGGATCACGCCCTGAGCCGAAGGCAGACGCTTAACGACTGCGCCACCCAGGCACCCCCACTGTTGGGTTTCTGTTCTATTTTTTTGTTTCCTATGTGGAATCTTCGAAGGCACACAGTAAAGGGCTTATCTTGGGCCTGGTTTGCCTAAAGACCATAAATTAATTTTTCTTTCTTTCTTTCTTTCTTTCTTTCTTTCTTTCTTTCTTTCTTTCTTCTTTTTTTTTTAAAGATTTTATTTATTTATTT